>NC_067398.1:302115337-302420837 GCF_016432865.1 Antechinus flavipes | reverse complement strand
AATCATCCTGTTGGTCATTCCTTACAGAACAATAATATTCCATAACATTCATATATCATAATTCATTCAGCCATTTTCCCATTGATGGGGATATATTCAGTTTCAAGTTTCTAGCCACTACAAAATGGGCTACCACAAACATTTTTTGCACATGTGGGTCCCTTCCCCTTGTTTAAGATCTCTTTGGGATATAAGTCCAGTAATAACACTGTTAGGTCAAAGGGTATACACAGTTTGATAATTTTTTGAGCATAGTTCCAAATTGCTCTCCAGAATGCTTGGATCTGTTCACAATTCCACCAACAATGTATCAGTGTCCCAGTTTTCCCACATCCCCTCCAACATTCATCATTATTTTGTCCTGTCATCTTAGGGAATGTGAGAGGTGTGTAGTGGTATCTCAGAGTTGTCTTACTTTGCATTTCTCTAATCAATTATGATTTAGAGCACCTTTTCATATGGTTTCAATTTCTTCATCTGAAAATTCTCTGTTCATATCCTTTGACCTTTTATTAGTTGAAGAATGGCTTGATTTCTTATAAATTTGAATAAATTATCTTTATATTTTAGAAATGAGGCCTTTATCAGAACCTTTGGAAGTAAATTTTTTCCCCCTAGTTTATTGCTTTCCTTCTAATCTTGTCTGCATTAGTTTTGTTTGTACAAAAACTTTTTAACTTAATGTAATCAAAATTATATTTGATTATATCAAATTGAAAAGTTTCTGTACAATTGCTAGATATTTAGAGATATAAAATTTCCCTTTATTACCTCTTTGACTGCATCCCACAAATTTTGGTATGCTGTCTCATTATTGTCATTCTCTTGGATGAAATTATTAATTATGTCTTTGATTTGCTGTTTCATCCATTCATTCTTTAGGATGAGATTATTTAGTTTCCATTTACTTTTTGGTCTATTTTCCCCTGGCTTTTGATTGAATGTAATTTTTATTGCATTGTGATCTGAAAAAATGCATTTACTATTTCTACCTTTCTGAATTTGATTTTGAGGTCTTTATATCCTAATATATGGTCAATTTTTGTATATGTTCTGTGAACTGCCAAGAAAAGAGTGTAATTCTTTCTGTCATTCAACTTGCTCCAAAGATCTATCATAGCTAACTTTTCTAGGATTCTATTTGCCTTTTTAACTTCTTTGTTATTTATTTTGTGGCTTGATTTATCTAATTCTAAGAGAGAAAGATTGAGATCTCCCACTATTATGGTTTTGCTTTTCATTTATTCTTGCAACTTTCTTAACTTCTCCTTTAGGAATTTAGATACTACACCACTTGGTGCATATATGCTTAATATTGATATTGCTTCATTATCTATGGTACCCTTTAGCAAGATATAGTTTCCTTCCTTATCTCTTTTAATCACATCAATTTTTTATTTTGCTTGATCTGAGATCAGGATGGCTACTCCTGCTCTTTTTACTTCACCTGAAGCATAACAGATTCTGCTTCAGCTTTTACCTTTACTCTGTATGTATTGCTCTGCTTTAAATGTGTTTCTTGTAAACAATGTATTGTAGGATTCTGGCTTTTAATACTATCCACTTCCGCTTTATGGGAGAGTTTACCCTAATCACATTTATGGTTAAAACTATTAACTCTGTATTTCCTGCCATTTTATTATCCTTATTATTATTATTATATTATTATATTATTATACGGTTTTTTTTTCCTTTTCCCCTTCCCCTCCTCCCCAGTATTTTACTTATGAGCACCACTTGTCTCAAGCAGTCCTCTCCCTTTAGAATTCTTCATCCTTCAGAGTCATTCCCCCTTTCTTATATTTTTCCCCCTACTTTTTCTTTTTTCCCTTCTATTTAGACTACCCCTTCCGTTTTTCCTTTTCCCCTTCCACTTTTGTATAAGATGAGAGATGTTTCTCAGTGAAACTAAATATATCGAATATTCTTTCTTTGGCCCAAAGCTGATGAGAGTAAGATTCACACATTATTCATCACATTCCTTTCTTTCCTTCAAATATAATTTGTTTTCTTTGCCTCTTCCTGAAATGTAATTTCCCTCATTTTACCTCAATTTTTCCTTTATTCGGGTACAATCCCCTTTCCATGTCTAGTTCCTTTTTAAAAATATTATAATAGTAAAATCAAATTATACATGCACTCTCTATGTATACCCATAAGAGAAATACAATTCTCAAGAGTTTACCTTTTTCTTTTTTTTTTTTTTTTTTACCTTTTTATGATTTTCTTGAGTCATATATTTGGATCAAATTTTTTTTTTTTAGCTCATTTTCTGACCTGGAAGAAAATGTTCAGTTTAGTGAGGTAGTTTATTCTTGGCTCCATTCCAAGCTTCTTTGCCTTTTGGAATATCGGATTCCTGGCTTCTACCTTTAAGATAGAAGCTGCTAGATCCTGGGTAATCCTTATTGTGGCTTCTCAGTATTTGAATTGCTTTTTTTTTTTTTTTCTGGCTGCTTGTAATATTTTTTTCCTTGCCCCAATAGTTGAAATTTAGCCATGTTTTTCCTTGGAGTTTTAATTTTGGGGCCTCTTTCAGGAGGTATTTGGTGAATTCCTTCAATGGCTATTTTATATTCTGATTCTATGATATCAGGGCAGTTCTCTTTGATGAGTTTCTGAAAAATAGTGTCTAGGCTCTTTTTTTTAATCATGATTTTCAGGCAGTCCAATAATCCTTAGATTTTCTCTCCTAGATCTATTTTCCAGGTCAGTTGTTTTCCCAAGTAGGTATTTTACATCGTTTTCTATTTTTTTTTCTTTTTTTTTTTTTTTTAATTTTGCTTAGCTGATTCTTGATATTTCATTTTAAGTTCAATTCTGATTTTTAATGAATTATTTTCTTCATTTCTTTTTTTAAACTTCTTTTTGTATTTGTCCAATTGAGCTTTTATTTTATTTATTTATTTACTTATTTTTTAAATAACTTTTTATTGACAAAACCCATGCCAGGGTAATTTTTTACAACATTATCCCTTGCACTCACTTCTGTTCTGATTTTTCCCCTCCTTCCCTCCACCCCATCCCCAAGATGGCAAGTAGTCCTATACATGCTAAGTAGGTTACAGTATATCCTAGATACAATATATGTGTGCAGAACCTAACAGTTCTCTTGTTGCACAGGAAGAGTTGGATTCAGAAGGTATAAATAACCCTGGAAGAAAAACAAAAATGTAAACAGTTTATATTCATTTCCCAGTGTTCTTTCTTTGGGTGTAGCTGCTTCTGTCCATCCTTGATCAATTAAAACTGAATTAGATCTCTTTCTCGAAGAGATCCACTTCCATCAGAATACATCCTCGTACAGTATCATTGTTGAGGTATATAATGATTTCCTGGTTCTGCTCATTTCACTTAGCATCAGTTTGTGTAAGTCTTGCCAGTCCTCTCTGTATTCATCCTGCTGGTCATTTCTTACAGAACAATAATATTCCATAATGTTCATATACCACAATTTACTCAACCATTCTCCAATTGATGAGCATTCATTCATTTTCCAGCTTCTAGCCACTACAAACAGGGCTGCCACAGACATTTTGGCACATACAGGTCCCTTTCCCTTCTTTAGTATCTCTTTGGGAGATAAGCCCAGTAGAAACACTGCTGGATCAAAGGGTATGCACAGTTTGATAACTTTTTGAGCATAGTTCCAAATTGCTCTCCAGAATGGCTGATGTGTTCACAATTCCACCAACAATATATCAGTGTCCCTGTTTTCTCACATCCCCTCCAACATTCTGCATATCTTTCCCTGTCATTCTAGCCAATCTTACAGGTGTGTAGTGGTATCTCAGAGTTGTCTTAATTTGCATTTCTTTGAATAACAATGATTTGGAGCATATTTTCATATGGCTAGAACTAGTTTTAATTTCTTTATCTGAGAACTATCTGTTCATATCCTTTGACCATTTGTCAATTGGAGAATGGTTTGATTTCTTATAAATTAGAGTCAATTCTCTATATATTTTGGAAATAAGGCCTTTATCAGAACCTTTGACTGTAAAAATGTTTTTCTAGTTTATTGTTTCCCTTATTAGAAGGGAACACTTGCCTGCATTAGTTTTGTTTGTACAAAAACTTTTCAATTTGATATAATCAAAATTTTCCATTTTGTAGTCCATAGTGATCTCTAGTTCTTCTTTGGTTATAAATTCCTTCCTCTTCCACAGGTCTGAGAGGTAAACTATCCTATGCTCTTTTACCAATTGAACTTTTAAATGAGTAGTTTTGTTTTATGGATTTTCTTTTCCATTTCACAAATTCTGCTTTTCATGGAGTTGTTTTATTTGGTCAAATCTGTCTTTTAATGCTTTTTCTATATTACTAAATCTATTTTCTGTTGCTTTTTCCAAACTTTGTTGTAAAGTTTTCCTTTCCTTTTCCCATTTTTTTTCTAGCTCTCTTTTAAGATTCTTTTTAATTTCTTCTAGGAGAGCCTTGTGTGATGAGAACTAGGTTATATCAATCTTTGGGGCTTCATCTGGAGATGAACTGCTTTTAGTCTCCTCAGGGTTTGAAATCTGTTCTCTTTCACCATAAAAAGTATTGATACTCAGAGTTTTCTTTTCCTTTTTATTCATTCATTTTTTTTTTTTTTTTTTTTTTTTTTTTGCTGAGGCAGTTGGGATTAAGTGACTTGCCTAGGGTCACACAGCTAGGAAGTATTAAGTGTCTGAGGCTGGATTTGAGCTCTGGTCCTCCTGACTTCAGGACTAGTGCTCTATCCACTGCACCACCTAGCTGCCCCCCATTTGTTTGTTTTTAAGTTGGAATCTGCTTTTAGGGCAAGAGAGGTTTTCCAATCTTCCTCTACAAGTGGCAGCAGCTGTGCTGGGTTCATGCTGACTCACTTCTGGTGCTGGGTGGGTGTAGGCAGGTTCTGTGAAACTCTGCTGTTTAGGGGTTCACTATTTGCCTTTTGTGTTTGTGTTGAATGTTTTATAACTTCTCTGCTAATCTACTAGCTTGCAACCAGGGCAGAGTAGCCAACACTGCTGTAGAATCCTCCCTCTATATTCTCTGGCTGTGTAGAGTCTGTACCACCAATAGAGTCCACACCCCATCCTGGGTCTGCATAGCATGCACTGGTGTCTGTGCTAGGCCTACTTGTGCCTAGCCACCTCCCTTTTTGCCTGACCGACCGAAACAGACATTTTCTGGCAATCTTTGAAATTATCTTCTGCTGTTTTGTTGCACTCCCAATATTTGTGGATTCTGCCAGTCCAGAACTAATTTAGAGGCTGGATTTGGTAGTTAGCTGAAGTTCGTGGGAGAAGATCAGAAAGAAATGTATATCCTCTCTGCCATCTTGGCTCTGTTTTCCCCTCCCTTCTATGGCCTTTTTTGAAAACAACTTCCAACTTCCAAGAAAAGAGAGAAATTGTACATTACCTGGTTTCTCCATACGCATCTTAAATTCAGTGGGTCCAAAACAATCCTTATTATCTTCATCCTTGGCCTGGAACTTTTTATTAGCTAATCTATGAGAGCCATACTCAGAAGTGTGCATCTGAGGTTCTTGAAAAGTATTTTTGCAAACTTCAATGGATCAAATAAATGCTAGCTATTGATTATTGTCACTTGTTATTATTATTATTATTATTATTATTAGTGTTAATAATAATAGTAGTAGTAGCAGCAGCAGAAATAAAAAAAAAATCTATTGCTCTACAAAAATGTCAGTTTCATTAAGAAGTCCATTATTTAGCAAAAGTTTTAATTTATTCTTCTTTCCATGTCCTCCTTCCCCCACATATCCTCCCTCTCTCATCTTTCTTCCCAGTACACTTATTCTCTTTGAAAGTCTGAAGATTAAGGATTCATTGTCTGTAAGGCTCTGTATGAACCCTAATTGACATATTTTTCATAAATTATACTGATGAATATGGCAGACCACATAGTATTCACTCCCATTGATTCTTCTCTCAATTATGGATATATAAATCTAGCTGTTTTATTTTTGAAGGCTATAAAATATACATTTAAACTTGCACTGCTTAGCCTATTTTTTTCACATATATTTAAGTAAATCATACCACATTTCTATGAATTATGCATTAACTTCACATCTACAAAACTTCTATATAACTGCTAAGACCTAGAACATATGGTTTTTTAATTGGACACTGAATCAATTTTTATATCTTTGTTGACAGAAATTAAAAAAATATTCTCACTTTGCTTGAAATGGCTCTTCTTATTGTACAGAAAAATATACACAAATGCACACATGCATGCACACAAACCAATAATATAAACTCCCAATTCTTATGATTTTTCACATCTCCCATATACATACAAATGATGCAGATATTAAAATAGTTCTTGCTCAGTGAAATGCCAAAGTGTTTAGGGAATATCTTAAAGTAAAATGTAGAATAATGATCAGATAACTGGAAGGATGTAAGGAGAGAGAGAACCAGAGAGTCAGAGGTATAGATGAGAAGAGATACAAAGATATCACAGGAAAAAGGAAGGGAGGGAGGAAGAAGGAAAATATGACTGAAAGAAAAAGGTGTAGGAGAGAGATATACTCACACAGTGACAGAGAGAGACAAAGAGAGCCAGAGACAAAGACAGAGAGACAGAAGGAAAGAGAATTAAATTTTAATAATTAGAAAAAAAACCTAGAATAGAGAAGGATTTTAAGTTTGGGGTTCATGGACCCCTAAGTTACCTTTGTGTAGATTTCAGGAGGCTTTGAACTTGAACGGGGAAATTCTCTCTTTATTTTCACTAATCTTTATCTTTCTTTGTAATCCTATGTGTTTTATTACATTAAAGAAAAAAAATATTTCCAAGAAGGGGTTCCTAGATTTCACCAGATTGCCAAAGGAATCCATGACAGAAAAAGATTAAGAAGTCTTGAAACAGAAAAACAAGATGATATGATCAATACATTTTTTTCTGGTGGCATTCAATAAATTTTATTTAATCAGAACTATTTAGTTAATCAGAAATACACATGTATTTCACTCTCAGTTCATTTGGATTTAGTAGTTATTAGCTATAAAACAATGTTATCTTGAAATTTCAAAAGGTAGCTTGTAATGTTCTTCTCTAAAATATATTGTTCTCTGGGAGCAGGTTTCTTGGGGGGCTTCTGAAGGCAGCCTTAATTTCATTTTAATATAATAACCGCAAATGCATCCAGGAGTTAAAGTCCAAATCCTTCATTGTCTCTTTCCAAGTCTTGTCTCCTTTCTTGGTCCCAGTTTGCTTTCTTAGAGGCCTATCTCTCTCCTTGGTTCTAAGAGCTCCTGTTGTTAGTCCTTTGCCTCTGTCAGCTTCATCCTCTAGCTTCCTCTGAATGAGCTTCTAGTGGGCTTGTCTTCTAGTGGGCTTGTCCTTTAGTGGGCTTGTTCTTCCTGGCCCTAAGACCTTCTCCTTATATATTCCACATTGAGTATACACCAATCATTATATCACTAGGAAACCATTATTTGTTGTAGGATTAAATCAATGCTAAACTAGATTTAACCATTATCTCTTCAATTCCACTTAGTAGCTTGTTTCAAGTTCTGGCCCATAATGTCTCCTTGTAGGATCAGAGCAATCATACTGAACCATGCTAAATTAGATAATTATTGTCTCTATCAATTCCATTGACTTAGTACCTTGTAAGAATCCTAACATCAGCTGGATTTTCTTGTTTGTCTCCCTCAGCAACATCAAAAAGTGATGTCAATCATGAAGTGGCTGGTTGAACATGGAGCTAGATTCAGTAGTTGCTTTGCCAACAGCTTTTGAGTAGCTAGGATCTCTCTGGGGAAAGTAACTGGTCCCTCCCTAGTTGTGAAGAGTCCTTGCCATCCAAGATTTAGCATGGCTGAATATGCCCTATTCCCTGCCATACAGTTTTTCTAAGACTTGGAATTATAGAAACTCAAGGGTTGACACAAATTGAAAGGGATTCTTGAAGGCTGAAATTCGATAGATAAAGATAATAATTTTTCTAAATAGTTTATTGACTTTGCAGGACACATTAACATTTAATTCTTTGACATCTATTGTTATAAAGATCTTTGAAAATATGTATGTTGGACAATGCATGTTTACTTCTATTCTGTATTAAAGAATGGACTTATGTTGCACATATAGTTGTTTGACTATAGTGTCCCCATTAGACTATGACCTTAAGAGAATGATGACAATAATTTTGCCTATCTTTGGATCTTCCTCATTTAATACCTGGCACAAGCTGTTGTTCAATTGTGTCTGATTCTTGGTGACTCTTTGGATCACAGTTTTCATAAGTTTTTCTTGGCAAGGACACTGGAGTGGTTCACAATTTCCTTTTCCATTGGATTAAGGCAAACAAGGTTAAATAAACTTGTCCAGTCACACAGGTGTCTAAGGCTGGATTTGTACTCATATCCTAACTTCAGCTTCAGTTTTCTATCCATTGAGCCACCTAGCTGCATGGCACATAGGGAATGTTTATTGAATGCATGATAGAGATAGAGAGATAGGGAGAGATAGAGACAAGAGACAGAAAGTCAAAAACAGAGAGACAGACACACAGAGAAAGACAAAGAGATACAAAGACAGACTGAGACAGAGAGAGACAGAGACAGGGAAATAGATAGTGACAGAGAGATAGGAAGACAGAGATAATGAGAGAGATGGGGAGAGATAAGACAGACAGACAGAGGGGAGGAGAGAGGGAAGGAGGGAGAAACAGAGAGAGAGAGCAAGACAGAGAGAGAAATGGGGAGGGAGGAAAAAAAAGAAGGTAGGGAGAGAAAAAGAGAGAGAGGAGAGCAAGAAGAAAGGGAAAGAGAGAGAAGAGAGGAAATATGGGGGAGAGAGAGAGAAAGAAAGAAAGAAAGAGGAGGAAAGGGAAAGGGGGAGATCTTGAGAAGGAGGGAGGAAGAAAGAAAAGAAAACTACATATATATATACATACATGCTCCATATAGATCTATTATAGAACTATGTATATACCTACATATGCATATATTCATATGTACATAATACATATCATCTTGTTTCTACATTTCAGGTTAGAGTAAGAGCTGGAGGCATTTTGGGTATTCATAACTCTGTTTTGGGGGTACATTTTAGAACTTCAGAGTATTGCTCTTTGTTAGGTGATAGAATTTGAAGTCTATCAGACTATTATTGTGTTTTAATGTACAAACTATATCTTAGTTAACACTTTCATTAATTCTTTCTGGAGACAAGTTCGTAAACTACTGGGATTACTTCCATAATAGAATTCTAAGCTCTGTTTCAGGCTAGGAAGAGAGGCTTAGGACAGGCAGAGATTTTCTTTTCTTTTTTTAAATAACTTTTTATTGACAGACCTTATGCATGGGTAATTTTTTTTTACAACATTGTCTCTTGAACTCATTTCTGCTCTGACTTTTCCCTTCCCTCCTTCCACTCCCTCCCCTAGATGGCAGACAGTCTTATACATGTTAAATATGTTTTAGTAAATCCTAGATATAGTATATGTGTGCAGAATCTGACAGTTCTCTTGTTACATAGGAAGAATTGGATTCAGAAGGTAAAAATAACCTGAGAAGAAAAACAAAAATGCAAACAGTTCACACTCATTTTCCAGTGTTCCTTCTCTGGTTGTATCTGATTCTGTCCATTATTGATTATTGGAACTGAATTAAATCTTCTCTTTGTCGAAGATATCCACTTCTATCAGAATACATCCTCATACAGTATTGTTGCTGAGATGTATAATGATCTCTTGGTTCTGCTCATTTCACTCAGGATCAGTTCATGTAAGTCATTCCAAACCTTTCTGTATTCATCCTGCTGGTCATTTCTTATAGAACAATAAAATTCCATAACATTCATATACCACAATTTACCCAACCATTCTCCAATTGATGGGCATCCATTCATTTTCCAATTTCTAGCCACTACAAACAGGGCTACAACAAACATTTTGGCACATATAGGTCCCTTTCCCTTCTTTAGTATCTCTTTGGGATATAAGCCCAATAGTAACACTGCTGTATCAAAGGGTATGCACAGATTGATAGCTTTTTGGGCATAATTCCAGATTGCTCTCCAGAATGGTTGGATTCATTCACAACTCCACCAATAATGCATCAATATTCCATTTTTCCTGCATCCTCTCCAACATTCATCATTATTTTTTCCTGTCATCTTATCCTATCTAGCAGGTATGTAGTGGTATCTCAGAGTTGTCTTAATTTGCATTTCTCTGATCAATAGTGATTTGGAACACTTTCATATGAGTGGAAATAGTTTCAATTTCATCCTCTGAAAATTGTTTGTTCATATTCTCTGACCATTTATAAATTGAAGAATAGCTTGATTTCTTATAAGTTAGAGTCAATTCTCTATATATTTTGGAAATGAGGCTTTTATTAGAACCTTTGAATGTAAAAATGTTTCCCCAGTTTGTTCCTTCCCTTCTAATCTTGTTTGCATTAGTTTTGTTTGAACAAAGGCTTTTTAATTTGATACAATCAAAAATTTCTATTTTGTGATCAATAATGGTCTCTAGTTCATCTTTGGTCACACATTCCTTCCTCCTCCATAAGTCTGAGAGGTAAACTATCCTATGTTGCTCTAATTTATTTATAATCTCATTCTTTATGCCTAAATCATGAACCCATTTTGATCTTATCTTGGTATATGGTGTTAAGTGTGGGTCCATGCCTAATTTCTGGCATACTAATTTCCAGTTTTTGTCAAATAATGAATTCTTATCCCTCATTACCTACTCTAATTCCTTTAATCTCTTTCTCAATTCTTATTGCCAAAGCTAGCATTTCTACTACAATACTGAATAATAATGGTGATAGTGGGCAACCTTGTTTCAGTCCTGATCTTACTGGGAATGGTTCCAGTTTATCCCCATTACACATGATGCTTACTGATGGTGTTAAATATATGCTCCTGACTATTTTAAGGAAAAGTCCATTTTTTCCTATACTCTCAAGTGTTTTTATTAGGAATGGATGTTGAATTTTATCAAATGCTTTTTCTGCATCTATTGAGATGATCATATGGTTTTTGCTAATTTGGTTATTGACATAGTTGATTATGCTAACAGTTTTCCTAATTTTGAACCAGCCTTGCATTCCTGGTATAAATCCTACTTAGTCATAGTGTATTATCCTGGGAATTATTTTCTGTAATCTTTTTGCTAATATTTTATTTAAGATTTTAGCATCAATATTCATTAGGGAGATTGGTCCATAATTTTCTTTCTGTGTATTCAACCTATCTGGTTTAGGTATTACAAAAGGAATTTGGTAGGACTCCTTCAATCCCTATTTTTTCAAATAGTTTATATAGCATTAGAGTTAATTGTTCTTTAAATGTTTGGTAGAATTCACATGTAAATCCATCTGGTCCTGGGGATTTTTTCTTAGGGAGTTGGTTAATGGCTTGTTGTATTTCTTTCTCTAAGATTGGACTTTTTAGGCTATTTACTTCTTCCTCTGTTAATCTGGGAAAGCTATATTTTTGAAGCTATTCTTCCATTTCATTTAAGTTATTGAATTTATTGCCATAAAGCTGGGCAAAGTAATTCCTAATTATTGCTCTAATTTCCTCTTTGTTAGTGGCGAGTTCTTCCTTTTCATTTTTAAGACTAACACTTTAATTTTCCTTTTTCTTTTTTTAAATCAGATTTACTAAGGATTTATATATTTTGTTTGTTTTTCATAGAACCAACTCTTAGTTTTATTAATTAATTCAATAGTTTTTTTTTTTTTGTTCCTTTCAATTTTATTGATCTTTCCTTTTATATTTAGAATTTCAAATTTAGTATTTGACTGGAGGTTTTTAATTTGTTCCTTTTCTAGAATTTTTATTTACAAGCCCAATTCATTGACCTTCTGTTTTTCTATTTTATGAAAGTTGGCCTGTAGAGATATAAAATTTCCAACTTTGGCTGCATCCTACACATTTTGGTATGACATCTCATTATTGTCATTTTTTTGGGGGGAAGTTTTAATTATTTCTATGATTTGCTGTTTCACCCAATCATTCTTTAGTATGCAATTATTTAGTTTCCAATTATTTTTTGGTCTTTTTCCCCCTGGCTTTTTATTGAATGTAATTTTTATTGCATTGATCTGAAAGTGATGTATGTACCATTTCTGCCTTACTGCATTTGAGTTTGAGATTTTTATGTTCTAATATATGGTCAATTTTTGTATAGATTCCATGAATTGCTGAGAAGAAAGTGTACTCCTTTCTGTTTCCATTTAGTTTTGTCCACAGATCTATCATATCTAACTTTTCTAGTATTCTATTTACCTCTTTGACTTCTCCCTTATTTATTTTGTGGTTTGATTTATCTAATTCTGAGAGTGCAAGGTTAAGATTTCCCACTATTATAGTTTTGGTCTCTATTTCTTCTTGCAGCTCTCTTAATTTCTCTTTTAAGAATTTAGATGCTACACCACTTGATGCATATATGTTTAATATTGATATTGCTTCATTATCTATGCTACCCTTTAGCAAGATATAGTGCCCTTCCTTCTCTCTTTTAATTAGATCAATTTTTGCTTTTGCTTGATCTGAGATCAGGATGGCTACCCCTGCTTTTTTGACTTCACCTGAAGCATAGTAGATTCTGCTCCAACTTTTTACTTTTACTCAGTATGTATTGCCCTGCTTCAAGTGTGTTTCCTGTAAACAACATATTGTAGGATTCTGCCTTTTAATCCAGTCTGCTAACCCACTTTCTCTTTATAGAGAAGTTTACTCCATTCACATTTATGGTTAAAATTACCAAATCTGTATTACTTGCCATCTTGTTAGCCCCTGCTTATGATTTCTCTGTTCCTTTCCCCTTACCCTACTCCCCTGTATTAAACTTGTGAGCACCACTTGCTACCCCTTTTCCTCACCATTTCTGTATTCCCTTCAGCTTAGCTTACTCCTTCTCTTTTCACTTTTCCCCTCCCACTTTTCAATGAGGTGGGAGAAATTTCACCATAAATCGGATATGTCTAATATTTTTTTCTTTAAGCCAATTCTGATGACAGTAAGACATCTTACTATGTTCATCCCCCTCCATTCTTTCTCTCAGATATAATAAATTTCCTTTGCCTCTTTGTGAGATGTAGTACTCCCACTTTACCCTTTTTTGGGTACAATTTCCTTTCCACCTCTAGTTTCTAGAACAAAGTATACATGTGTTTTTTATCTATCTTTCTAGCAGAAATATAATTCCCAAGATTTCTTTTTGCCTTTTTAGGTTTCTCTTGAGTTCTATATTTATAGATCAAACTTGTTGTATAGTTCTGTTTTTTTCATCAAAAATAGATAAAATTGACTTATTTTGTTGAATATCCATCTTCTTCCCTGGAAAAAGATGCTCATTTTGGCTGAGTAAGTTATTTTTGGCTGCATACCGAGTTCCTTAGCCTTTCAGAATATCAAATTCCAGGCCCTTCGCTCCTTTAATGTGGACGCTGCTAGATCCTGAGTAATTATTATTATGACTCATCTATATTTGAATTGATTTTTTTTCTAGCAGCTTGCAGTATTTTTTCTTTTGTCTGATCATTCTGGAATTTGGCCACTCTATTTCTTCGAGTTTTGATTTTAGGGTCCCTTTCGGTAGGGGAACGATGAATTCTTTCAATGTCTATTTTACTCTCTGTTTCTATAATATCTGGGAAGTTCTTTTTGATAATTGCCTGGAACATAGTGTCCAGGCTCTTTTTTTCATCATATGGATGGTATTACTGAGCTTCCTCTATAGACTGCAAAGGGCAGCAGCGAGGCACTAGCAGGACAGCAATAACTGCACTGTGTCTGCGCTCTGAAACTCTGAGACTCTGAGAGTGTGCTGAGACACTCTGGGTGGGTGTGGCCCAGTCCTAAGAGACCCTAGCTTTTTGGGGTTATAGTCTTTACCCCCTGTGTTTTTAGCTTCTCTACTTGTCTACTGGCTTGCTGCCAGGGCAAAGTAGCCAACATTGTGTTAAAGATCTCCCCACAGAAATGGCTGAGATCACACTCCACTCTGCTCCAGTCTGCTCAGCTGTGAGCTGCCTGCCTTACTCTGCTATGCTGCTGCTGCCTGGCTTCAGTTTGTGCCCAATCTATCCATCCCCATGAACAAGTAAAAACAGATCTTTTCTGGCAAATTTCGAGGATATCTTCTCTTGATAATTATTTGTGTGTGTGTGTGTGTGTGTGTTTAGTCTAGCACTAATTTCAGGGCTTGTCAAGAAATAAATTATTCTGAGAGAAAAGATGGAGCTTAAGTAGATGTTTGTGTCCTCTCCACCATCTTGTCCCGAGATTTTCAATATCCTTCAAATCTGACCATATCCTTAGAATCTACTCTAATAATACATACAGGCTACTTCTACAACAACTTTCTAAGTAGAACCTTCATTAGTGGTTTATTCTTCTCACAATTCTTTAATTCCTTCTGATGGCCTTGCATAGACAGAATTCTCCCTTTTGGTGCATCAAACCAGTTGTTTCCCTCTGTCCTCCACTTAAGATAACCTGGAAAATTAATTCTTTCCCACTAGTTCAAACTCTTCAGTGGATTATAGGCAACTGGATAGAGAATGTTCACAACTGAATTAGGAGTAGGACAAGAATTCATATGTTATTTTCTTATTATTTTGTTTCTAAGCCTCTGTCAAATTAAGTACATGAAGTAAGTATTATGCATTTCTCTTGCCTATTCTAATGTACTATCTCTGAGTTTGTTCTTTCAAGACAGTTATACTGCTTTTCATATCACTACCCTAGGCAAGGTTAACAAATCAAACAACCCATCTTCATATTAAAAAATGCATTAGGTTTTCTTTTTTATTTTTCATTTTGCATCATAAGGGAAGGACAGAAGAAATGAAAATTGATATATTGATTAATTGATTGTTTGGATGCTTTGCATAGATTCAGTGTTGGAGGACAAAGGCATAATAGGAGTTGAAAAGAATTTCCTCACTCCAACCAAAAGAATAGGAAGACCTGAGGAAGTAATCACTGATATGGGAACAAAGCAATTAAAAACAACAACAACAACAACAACAACAACAAAAAACTAAGGTTTTTTGTTGACCTTGTGCATAAAATTGTGGCTCTGATAATCACAATTATTGGAATAGCACTGAAACTTTAGATTAATTTCACAAAATAAATCTGCAACCACTTCTGTATGGAAATAATTTTTTAGCATCTTCATGTTAGCAAAGAACCAGCAAATGTGAATAGCTCAATGAACAACTATCAGATGGTAATGATTCAGCAGAGAATTAGTATCAGAGAATCATCAGGGTGGACAAGCATCTCACCCCCTAGAGACAACAGTAGCTCATTGAAGTAAGGCATCTAATAGACATTTTGGAGTGGTGGTAGTGGTGGTGAGGCAATCAGGATTAAGTGACTTCCCCAGGGTCACACAGCTAGTAAGCGTCAAATATCTAAGACTAGATTTGAACTCAAATCTTTTTTAAATTTTATTTTTTATTATAGCTTTTTTATATACAAAACATATGCATGAGTAATTTTTCAGCATTGACCCTTGCAAAAACTTTCCAACTTTCCCCCTTCTTCCCTTCTCCCCCCTCCCCTACATGGTAGGTAATCCCATACATATTAAATAAGTTGAACTCAAATCTTATTCACTCCAACACAGATTCATAAAGCACTAACCCACCTAGCTATCCTCCAATATTCTCAAATTTAATCTGCCTTTTGAATTGTTTTGTTTCTAGGTAAATGGCTTGCCTACTATTTGGATTAGGGTAAGAAATCCTTTTCAACTTTCATCATCCACTTGGCCACTTAAACTAGACCTATGCAAATTTCCCTAAAGCTTCATTAAAAAAAGAATAGACAAGGGGGATGGAGTCTTTTCCTGTATTCCAGGCATCAACAAAATTTCTGCTCTTCCTACATATTTCTCTTGTATTCCCTAGAGCAGAAAAGCATTACACAAAATAAGAATGCATATTCATTTATTAATACATTTATTTGTTAATTAATTATTCATTTTCATCACACTGAAGACAAGTGTGATAAATTGCCAGTGATATTACCTAATGAGACAGCAAAAAAAAAAATACAGGAAGTGGCAGGTCTATAAAAAGCTGATCCTCATCAATCCACAGGCCTCCATACATAAAACTTGTAGGGAAATAAAAAATAGGAGGAATGTAGAACTTATTGGTCAATTTTTCTATAATTATCTATTTTTATAATCAATGAAAAAGAAAGCATCATACTTGAACTTTAACTCCTTATTCTCCAATGTGTTATCTGTGAAAGTTGAAATGACATTTTAAAAGACTAAAACAGAAAGTACAGTCAGAGTAGAACAAGTTCCAATCAAGAGAATTAGTGTTGGAGATTATACATTCTTGAAACCATCAAAACATCATTTTGCAAAATATCTCAAGGAGATGAAGATACTGAAGAATGAAGAATGAAGATTACCAAAAGTAATTGAAAGAACAATACCTACCACCCATATTCCTGCTTTGTTATTTTTATATAAACTTTATGAGGGTAGTCTACATAGAAGAAGTAAAGAGGTGAACTTTCTCAAGAAATTCTCTGTAAGGTATCTTTATAGTCACATGATAAACTGAAAAATTGAGAGAACATAAGAGCTTACTACAATTATGGCTTATCAATTACCAAAAATCATCAGCAACAACAACAAACATTTTTCTAGTTTATGCATGACATTATGATGATTATAGCTAACCCTAGAACTTTATATGGTTTTGTTTATTGATTTATATGGATTTGTTTATTGATTCTTTATAAGGTATTGGCCTGAAAATTTATAAAGGAAAAGCTAGCTAAACAAAAAAATGTTTGTTATCTGAACTATAATATGTATTGAGATGGTCAGTACATTGTGTTTTTGTATGCATGTGCATGCATGCATATGTGTGCATATGTGTATGTGTGTGTATGTGCTTCTAATTAATCATAGTTTCTATTAAAGAGGCCTTACAATATTCTGGAGTTTCACACAATGCAAGAATGTGTGCATGTATACATATATACATATAGATGTATAGATACATACATGCATCTATGTCTGGAATAGTCAATATAGCTGGACACATTATATCCGACAGTGACTGGAAGAAAAAAGAATATAAGTGGTTGCATATGAGGACTCATATTTTAAAACAAATGTTCTTCTACATTGATATTATACGGCTTGATATCATAGAACACAAAGTCTCCAAAAAATCAAAATAAGAGATTATTCAAAGAATAATAGATTCTAATGAAAAACACAAGAAAATGCTAGCATTTTCCCAATGATGTCCTATATATATATATATAAGAATTAACATAAGAGACCCTAACAGAGGAATGCATGATCAGAAAAGGAGGTGGGTCAGCTATTTGGTAGGAGTAAATGATAACACATAGGATATATGAATGCAACACTGACACACATAAAAAAGATTTAGTCTCCAGCATGTTGTGTGGCTCCCCTGTGGTAAATCTATGAATAAACATGGATAAGAATCTCATTAGATGAGAAATCATGAAAGGGTTGTTATCTGAAGAAATCATGGCTCCATTAAAGTACCTGAATAAATCATAAAACACATTAATCATGTGGTGAGTGATTTGGAAAGCTTGCTTCTATAGCTGACTTTCCTGTCATGGTATAGATATACCTTCAGAAAGTATAAGGAGCTTGTCAAGGAAATGTGGGGGATATTTGGAAAATAGCTAGATTTTTCAAATGTAAGTTAATTATTCTCTTAATTTTAATTATTTGCATTTAAATGTAAACTAGAATTTTTTCCCCTTTTATATAGAATTGATGTTTGGGGAAGGGTTACTGAAAGCCAATGTGTTTTTTTTTTTCAAAGACACCCCTCATGGAAATCAGTAGCAGAGACCTTCTACAGTGATCTGGATTACATAAACCCTGGGGCCAGAGAATCTCCACAGACATCAAGAACAAAGACCCCTCATGGAGATCATGTTATGGGATTCACTAAGAGATGATGGATACAAAGTTGAAAATGAATGAAAAAGAAGAGATGATGGAAGGGAGCAGCAGAGTGTGTAGAGATGAGGGGAAAAAGTTCACTGGGAAATTAGGTGGGGAAAGGTCAGGTCATGAAGAAGGGAAGAGAAACATGTAAGGATTTAAAGGTGGCAGGGTTATTGTAGCACAGGCCCCAAAAAAGAGATCAAAGAGACCACCCATGTAGATCAGGATCAGAAGCCCCTCCTTGAAAATCAAGGGGAAAGACACTGAATTAAGATGATGAGAGACCCCCCCCCCCCAAAGGAGACCGGGGTCAGATATCTCACAAAAAGATCAATACCCCATGGTGATTGGGAGATCTCCATAGGGGGCCTCAGATCCTGATTTTCACATGGAAAGCCAATTAAAAAATCTTTTTTCAAAAATCCTTTCTTCTGTGACATCAGAAATGAGTGAGAGGATTTGAGGGAAAGAGAAAGGAGAAACAAAAGGATAGAAGGAAGGAAAGAAAGTAGGGGAAAAAAAGGAAGGAAGCTAAGAAGGCAGGAAGGAAGGAGAAAAGAAGGGAAGGAAATCATTGTTCTACTCATTACTTTTTGAGATGATGTACTCAGACAACAGCTGGGAGCATAGTAGTCTTCCCTCTATCCTCAAGAGAGTTTGACCTTTTAGCCCTGCAGAATTCACTTACTTAAATGTGTTCTGAATCTTTAGGATCCCCAAAAATTACTTAAAATATCATAATTAAAATAAACATGAAATTGTGTAGTTTTTTAAAGTGTCATTTGGTTGAATTTATTCATGATGTTGACTTTTTTCATCACTTTGACTGACTATCCAATTATCATCCAACCCACTCCATACTTTGTGCTTTGTTGATAGTATTCAACTTATGGTATAAAGAATAGTTCTGTTGCAGCCTTCATCAAGTGTTTCTCTTGGTAACAATCATGAATTGACCATGGGAAGGGTTTATTTTGTGGGTCAATCAATAGATTTAATCATCCTCTTAATTAGCTGACTCCATTTTGGAAAATCTGATGTAAAATGGAAACTATATTTTAAATCCTCTAAATAGATGCTATTGTTTCAATCCCTTACAACAGCTGTTAAATATTTATATTTACAATGACTAAGGTATTTGTTGATAACACTGTCATATTATTAATGTTTTATGTTAACATATTCTTACTAGATGCACATTTGAAAGACAAATGTAAATGGGCTTGGGTTGCTTTTTTTTATTCATTTGGCACTTTACAAGAAAATATTGCCATACAAAAGGAAGTCTGGGAGATGAAACATAATGAATGCACAATCCATATTTCAAATATTTTCTTGTTTTTGTTTCCCATTTTCAGAGAAGATAGTCCCTTCTTCACTGGGGCAAAAGGTAAGGCAACCTGAGGAGCTCAAGCCAACTTCTTCCTATCAATATTTGCAAGTTTAGGTTAATGTTGAAGAACTACAGCTACTCACATTGTAATGCTGAAGAAACTGAGGCAAGATAGAGTTTAATATTTTATTTATTGGAGAGCTTAATTAATTCATTGGATCAGATTCATCATAAAGTATCTAGCATTGAATGTGAGATTCCAGAGATTATAGGATTTTAGTGAAAAGGGAGAACAAAGGCAGAAGTGGAGAAGGGGTAGAGTGAGCACGGGATATTCTGATAAGTTGGGAAGGCCAAGAATCAGGATGTTTGAAATAGAAGATCTCTCCTTTATCTGAGATTAAACATTTACAGTTTATGACCCTAGAGTAGCCAGCCCTAAGGTATATCAGTCCTAATAGTGGGGTGTTGCCACTAGAGGGATTGAAGCAGAACAATTCAAGGAATTGAAGTAGGACAATTTAGGAAAACTGTGGCACAACATTCCACATTCTTTTTTTGAATATTCAAATCATTGAATTACCTTCCCCCAGATACCTGCTAGGTCTTAGCACCGTAATTTTGACCAACCCTATCTGGAGTAGATAAACCAAAATAAGACAAATGCAAGGACTTATGACAAGGACAAGTCTCTCCCTGAAAACCCCAGAGTTAACAGCAGTACAAAGGCACCCTGTTGCAGTATGTCAGGTCCTCTGCAGTTGGAGTACCATCTCAGCCAGAGAATCCAGTTTAAGATGGACAATTCACTGTGAATTAGATCTGCAGTGTGCACTAAGCTCAGCATCTGCTTATAGAGTAGCAGTAGTGGTACTCAAGACAGTTGTGCTGCCCTAGGAGGGGCACCATATGGCTGTCAGGAGTACTACATGACTGTCAGAGGCTTCAAGAGGGAAGGGGGAAGCCTGGAATTGCTCCACTTGTCCCCGCCCAGAAGAACAGACAGGCTAGGAAATACTGCTACAGAAGGGTCCAGATTTCTGAAGAGTGTCAGAGTATGCACAGTTAAACCATTAAGGCAGGCAAACCCTGAACTTTTAGAGGCCTTATAACAAAACCGCAATGTCCTTTGAGAATGCTGAAATACTAATTAAAGAACTGGGGTTACAGGGCTAGAGAAACAGATTAGAGAGACTGCCAGCCACAAGCCAGATGCCTATACCTTGGAGACTTACAAGGATGATTTCTGGTTGTTCCTAAAAGCAGGCAATTAGAAAATGATTCCAGAAATTGAGTCTGCCAAGGCAATTCCAATAGAGTAAGGGGATTCAAAGTTAGAACATAACCAGCAATCACAGTCCAGTTGGGGTTTAAATAATACACCAATAGGCAGTAAAGACAAAAAAGGACTGCTGGAAGGGCTGTCAATTCAATCTGAACTGGTGGGATAGTGAGGTGGGGCACAAATGCTTGAGGCAAAGTGAATAGGAAACTAGGGATTCCCATTCATTCAGGTATTTTGAGAAAAATCCACCAGCTTTTCTTGTTCCTTTTCTCCCTTTTTGTTTTTACCAAAGGGATAATCCAAATAGGAGTAAATAAATGGTCAAATAACCATCCCATATGTAAGTCCTGAGAGTGAATTAAAGTTCCTATACATAACAGACTAGTACAGTAGGGGTTTTCTAAAGATCCCTCAAACAATTACATATTTTGAAGGGAACATTAGGACCAGTAAATAATGCAGATATCCTTCACAGCAAGTTACCCAATTTTAACATTTTTCATCCCAAATCTTAAATACACAGTAAAAAGTTACTCCTTCAGGATTTAACAGTCATTCACCTACCACTTGTCAGTGGTTCTCCTTTTAGTTTTAGAATTTCAAGTTTGGTATTTGATTGGGGGTTTTTAATCTGCTATTTTTCTGTTTTTTGTTGTTGTTGTTGTTGTTGTTGTTGTTGTTGTTGTTGTTGTTGCAAGCCCAATTTATTGATCTTGTCTTTCTCTATTTTATTTAAGTTAGCCTCTAGAGATATAAAATTTCCCCTTATAACTGATTTTGCTGCATCCCACAAATTTTAATATGTTATCTCATTATTGCCTTTCTCTTGGATGAAATTATTAACTGTGTCTATGATTTGATGTTTCACCCATTCATTCTTTAGGATAAGATTATTTAGTTTCCAATTACTTTTTGGTCTATTTTCTCCTGACTTTTTATTGAATGTAATTTCTATTGCATTGTAATTTGAAAAAAAATGCCTTTACTATTTCTGCCTTTCTGCATTTGATTTTAAGGTCTTTATGTCCTAATATATGGTCAATTTTTGTATAGGTTCCATGAACTGCTGAGAAGAAAGTGTACTCCTTTCTGTCTTCATTCAGTTTTCTCCAAAGCTCTATCATAACTAACTTTTCTAGTATTCTATTTAACTCTTTAACTTTTCTTATTTATTTTGTGGTTTGATTTATCTAGTTTTGAGAGAGCAATACAGAGATCTTCCACTATTATAGTTTTGCTCTCTATTTCTTCTTGCAGCTCTCAACTTCTCCTTTAGGAATTTAGATGCTACACCACTTGGTGCATATATATTTAGTATTGATATTGCTTCATTATCTATGGTATCCTTTAGCAAGATTTAGTTTTCTTTCTTATCTCTTTTAATTAGATCAATTTTTGCTTTTGCTTGATCTGAGATCAGGATGATCTGTTTTTTTGTTTTTTTTTTTTTTTGTTGTTGTTGTTGTTGTTGTTTTTTTTTTTTTTTTTTTTAATACTTTACCCGAAGCATAACAGATTCTACTCCAGCCTTTTACCTTTATTCTGTATATATCACTCTACTTTAAATGTGTTTCTTGTAAACAACATATTGTAGGATTCTGGCTTTTAATATGGTCTGCTAGCCACTTCGGCTTTATGGGAGAGTTCACTCCATTCACATTTACGGTTAAAACTATTAATTCTTTATTTCTTACCCTCTTATCCCCAGTTTATAGTTTTCTTTTTCCTTTTCCCCTTTCCCCCTCCTCAGTATTTAACTTATGAGCACCCCTTACCTCAAACAGCCCTCCCCCTTTACAATCCCTCCCCCTTTAAACTCCCTCCCCCTTTCTAATACTTTCCTGTAATGTTCTCTTTGGTTTGGTTTTTTAGGGTCTCTGGCAGCAGCCTTTGCTTTAGTTTAGTAATCATCACAAGAGTAGCCAGACATTAAAGTCCAAATTCTTTATTATCTCTTTCAAAGTCCTATCTCCTTCACTTGGGACTCAGCTAGTTTTCTGGAGGCCTTCTAGAGTCTTGATTTCATTGGGGAAGTGAAGGAGGAGAGCCTGCCACCAAGTTGGTCTGAGATGGGATGAATCTGTCTGAGTCCAAGGGCTTGTGCTCCAGCATTCAGCCTCTAGCCTTCTGTCCATTTGTTTCTGAATGAATCTAGCTGAGTTTGTCAGAGCTTTATGCTCTCTCATCATAGGTGTGAATCTTGTGAACTATATTAAGTACTAAATACATGTATTGAACTAGAGAACTTATTAAGCACCATGCTAAACAACCATTATCTTTATCAATTCTACTGAGTTAGCACCTTGTAAGAATCTTGTTTTAAATTCAGAGTTCTGGCCCATAATACTTTCCCCTACTATTTTTGTATCCCCTTCTATTTAGCCTACTCCTTTCCCTTTTCTCCTTTTCCCTCCCACTTTTCCATAAGGTGAGAGACGTTTCTCTGTATACCAAATATGTCTAATAGCTTTTCTTTGAGCCAAATCTGATGAGAATAAGATTCACACAATGTTCCTCTCCCTCCCTTCTTTCCCTCAAATATAATAGGTTTCCTCTACCTCTTCCTGAGATATAATTTCCTTCATTTTACTTCTACTTTCCCTTTTTCTGGTATAATCCCCTTTCCACCTCTAGTTCCTTTTTTTATATTATAATAGTAAAATCAAATTGTACATGCACTCTCTATGTATACTCATAACAGAAATATAGTTCTCAAGAGTTCTTTTTACCTTTTATGCTTCTCTTGAGTCCTATATTTGGAGGTCAAGTTTTTTTGTTTAGCTCTAGTCTTTTCATCAGAAATAAATGAAATTTGCCCATTTCATTGAATGCCATCTTGTTACCTGGATGAAAATGCTCAGTTTATAGTAGGGTAGTTTATTCTTGACTGCATACTAAGTTCCTTTGCCTTTCAGAATATCAGATTCCAGGCCCTTTAATCCTTTAAGGTAGAAGCTGCTAGATCCTGAGTAATCCTTATTGTGGCTGTTTGGTATTGGAATTGTTTTATTCTGGCTGCTTGTAATATTTTTTCCTTGGTGCGATAGTTCTGAAATTTAGCCACAATATTACTTGGAGCTTTAATTTGGGGGGTCTCTTTCAGGTGGTCTTTGATAAATTCTTTCAATGGCTATTTAGCCTTCTGATTATTGACATCAGGGTAGTTCTGTGATGATTTCCTGAAAAATACCGTCTAGGCTCTTTTTTTCATCATGGTTTTTAGGGAATCCAATAATCCTTAGATTGTCTCTTCTAGATCCATATTCCAGATAAGTTGTCTTCCCAACTAGGTATTTTACATTTTTTTCTATTTAAAAAAATTTTTTTTTTGGTTTTGCTTGACTGATTCTTGATGTCTCATTCAATCATTCATTTCCATTCGTTCAGTTTTGATTTTTAGTGAATTATTTTCTTCATTTATTTATTTTTTTACTTCTTTTTGTATTTGTTCAATTGAGTTTTTAAATGAGTTGTGTTGTTCTATGGAAATTTTTTTCCATTTCACAAATTTTGTTTTTTAAGGAGTTATTTTCTTTTTCTATTTCACAAATCTTGTTTTCCTGGGAGTTATTTACTTTTTCCACTTCACAAATTCTGTTTTTCAGGGAGTTGTTTTCTTCTTCCATTTTGCCAAATCTATCTTTTAATGAGTTATATGCCTTTTCCAAATCCTCTCACAAAGTTTTCCTTTTCTTTCCCCATTTTTCTTTTAGCTATTTTTTGAGATCCTTTTTAATTTCTTCTATGAGAGCCTTATATGATGGGGATCAGGTTATATCACCCTTTGGGGCTTCATCTGGAGACAATGTACTTGTAGTCTCCTCAGGGTTTGAAATCTGTTCTCTTTCACCATAGAAACTATTTATAATTAGAATTCTCTTTGCCTTTTTACTTTTTTTTTTTTTTTTTAAGTTAGGATCTACCTTTAGGTCAAGGGAGACTTTTCAAACTTCCTCTACAGGTAGTAGAGCGGCAGCAGCTGCACTGGTTCAGTGCTGGCTTATTCCTGGTGCTTGGTGGGCATGGCCATTTGGGGTCTCTCTATTTACCTTTAGTGCTAATCTACTGGCTTGCAGTCAGGGCAGAGTAGCCAACACTGGTATAGATTCCTCCCCGTAGATTCTTCACTGTGTGGATGCCCCACAGAGACCATTGGCATCCAGCGTCTGGCTACCTCCTCCTGTGCCTGACCAAAATGAAACAGATCTTTTCTTGTGATCTTCGAAATTATCTTCTGCTGGTAATTTGCCGCATTCCCAATATTCATGGATTCTCCCAGTCCAGAGCTAATTCACAGGCTGGATTTCATAATTAATGTGAGGATAGTAGGAAAAGGTCAGAAAGCAACATGTGTCCTCTCCGCCATCTTGGCTCTGCCCTCCTATTGTTTTTCAAACTTAACAGAGCTGTTTAATAAACAAAATAGACAGACAGCCACAAACACAGACTGAACAATTACAACATTTAACAAGACATTCAGCACATACAAACTAAGGATGCTCTCGAAATTTCAGGAATGCCCCTGAGGGAGGTTTTCAGCTCGGAGAATGCCCAGATATAAAAAATACCCAGAACCCAGGATTGTGTCTGGCCACACCCAGAACCAGACTCAGAACCCAAAATTGTGTTTCAGAATATACAGAGTTGTGTTCTAGAACACCCAGAGTTGTGCCACTGGCATCCAGAACCAGGTGGTGCTTAAAAACACCTGATTTATTTTCTGAAGACTATTCAGACAAGATGTGTCTTAAAAGATACTCAGAACAGATGGCATCCTAATGGTGTCCCATTGAATGCCTCCCAGATATTAATACCTACCAGCATCTTATTTTCTCTGGGGCCTAAATACTAGCAACAGAACAGAACAGAAAGAAAATCACTTACCCTGCAGGGATTTTAAAACAGACTCTCCTTTGGCTAGGTGGAGGTGTCCACAATGAGTCTTGCCATGGCTAAAAACTGCTCTCTTCCCGGAAACTCTGGAGCAATCTAGAGGGCCAGCTTTTCCAAACAAAGAGCCCAGAGCTCAGCTGCCCCAAGGCCCAGGGCAGAGACCTGAAGGTCTCCAGTCTCTAATTCTGCTCTCATATCTTACTGGGAAGCCTCCAAAATGAACTATCAGTCTCATATCTCACTGGGGAGTCTCCAAAATGTAATGCTGGAGAAATTGAAGCAAGATAGAGTTTAGAGAGTTTTTAATATTTTGTTTATTGGAGAGCTTAATTAATTGATTGGATCAGACTCATGTCTCAATCTAGTATTGAATGTGAGATTCCAGAGATTCTTTATAGGACTTTAGTGAAAAAGGAGAAGAAGTCAGAAGGAGAGGGGGTAGAGTGAGCACTGGACATTCTGATAAGTTGAGAAGGCCAGGAGCCAGGATGTCTGAAATAGAAGATCTCCTCCTTCTCTGAGAGTAAACATTTACAGTTTATAATCTTAGAGTAGCCAGCCCTAAGTTATATCAGTCCTAATAGTCAGGAAGGAGGGGTTTGCAACCAGGGAGATTGAGGCAGAACAATTCAAGAATTTAGACATAACACTTTAGGGAAACTGAGGCAGAACAATCTAAGGAAAATGAGGCAGGACAATTTAGGGAAACTATAGCACAACAACATTAAGAGAGCTAACTCTAAAAATTGTTCTAATGTACAAGGACACTGCTGCCATCCTGCCTTTTGCGTTCCCATTGGAATGGCTGATGAGTGAAGGTGAAAATACAGTAAGAATTAAGTGACAGAGGGACTCAAATAATCTATACTTCTTTGGAAAAGAAGTTTCTTACACTCAAAACTATTATAGAAGGATGTTCAGAATGTCCATTCACAGGTATCTCAGGCATAACAAATATTTTTCTGTCACTTATTATAACATTTGGAGAGTGAAATAGAAATGTGGCATATTTTCATGTCAGTACTCTTGTTTTGGTTTTCTTGGGGGTCTCGGGAAGCAGCCTTCATTTCAGTTCAGTAATCATCACACAAGTAGCCAGGGGTTAAAGTCCAAATACTTTATTATCTCCTTGCCTGGGGCCCAGCCCAGTTTTCTTGAGATCCTCCTGAATGTAAATTGGTTTCAGTGGGAGAGGCAGGAGGACCACCACCACAGTCTTTGTCTTCCCTAGCTCTGCCTCTGGCTGAGTTTGTCTGAGCTTATATGCTCTCTTATCACAGGTGTGAATCTTGTGGAATACTAAGTACATGTACTGAACTAGAGAATTGTTAAGCACTATGCTAAACAACCATTGTCTCTGTCAATTCCACTTAGCACCTTGTTTCAAGTTCTGGCCCATAATAAGTAGTAACAGGAGAAGCCCAGTGTTGTGTTGGCTTTTTGTTATATTTTCAATGTGTGCATTTGAAAATGAAAAAAAAAATCATTTCTTGTTTTGTTTCATTGAGTATATAGTTTTAAGGTGATGGATAAAATGTTAACAATAGTAATTAAGCTTTTAAAAATATGCCATTGGTACATTTTCTGGTAAATATTTACCAGTACACCACTGGTCAAACTCCTTTCAGGATTCTCTCCATTATAAAGGAAGTCATCCTACAAAAGCTGTTGGACATGAATTGACTTCTGGATATGTTAATTCTACTTGTGTCTCCTTATGATTTCTGGCCCTCAGTTTATTCAAATGTAAAATTGTAGTTTTTTTTGGTAAAATTGTGATTTATAAAATTTGAGGGACTTTAATTAGGATGATCTCTAAAATCTCTCTCAACTCCAAATTTTACGATTTTATGATCCCTGGCATTTTTTCTCAGGCAATTATAAACTTAAAAAAAAAAAAAAAGCAAATAAATTGTCATATAGGACTTCAAAGACTTCTGACAATCTCAGTAATTCTATTCAGAGCCCTATAGGGACCAGAATAAACAAGGTTGCTTTGAACTAATTCAGCAAAATGTACTGGGCTAGAACTGGAAAATCCCCCAATGGAAAGATCCAGAATTCAGGTAACAAACTTGAAGACTACATTTGGGCAGAGATTCTCATAACAAATCAGTACAAGGTAAGTTGTTTGCCTTCACTTTATAAGTTGAGGCTTATAAAGTTAGCATTTTAGAGGCTGTTTATTTCCTCCTGCCTAGAGTTCATTTATGCAAACAACATTTATTGCCTATTATGTGAAAGGTACTATGGGAGGGAGAAAACAAGAAATACAAAGAAATAAGAAACAGTTCTTCCCCTCATAAAACTTATTCTCTTGGAAGGGTATATATTAACAAGTGAATGATAGGGTATGCTGAATATGTGTGTGGATATTCAAATGTTCTCCTGAAAAAACTAAAATATTGCTTTATTACTGATCATCCCTGCCCCTTAGGGAAAAGTGCAACTTGGATTTTTTTAAAACACTGAATTGTGTTGGAATTTTTACCAACTGGTAATTCATTAGAGTTGATAGATTATTCATCTGATCCTACAAGAATATGTTTTGGGCCAGAGCCTGAAACAAGATACTAAGTAGAACTAATTAATACAATGCTTGTATTTACACTTTTACTCATTGGAATTCACAAGTATGGGAAATTCACAAAGTAAACTTTGTAACTTTGTGAATTCACACCTCCCTTGAAGCTCTTAGGGCCAGAGAGCACTATGGGAGAAAACCCATAATCCCTCTCTCTGGTATAGAAGAAGAAAGCAGAGGCCCAGTGGAGAGAATTCATTCAGCCAAATTACATGGGGAGGGAGCATCAAGTCAGAAGAAGCCACGAGTCGGAGTTGAGCTAGAGCCAGGAGAGAATTACTTCGGAAGGCAAGAGAGACAGATTCATCTTTGTGCTGGCTGGAGGCTGAAGGGAGCAGAGGCAAAGGACAAGCTACAGGAGCTCTCAGAACTGAGCAGAAAGATAAGCCTCTAAGAATCTAGCTATCTGGGCCCAAGGAAAGAGACAAGACTTGGAAGGAGAAATAAACATTTGCATTTTTACCAGCTGGCTGTATTTTGGGTAATTATTGATCTGAACTGATACTAAGGCTGCCTCCAGAAAACCTCCCCCAAGAAACCTACCTTCTCCCAGAGAAAACCATCATCTTATATCATTTTAAAGAAGAAAAAGAACACCACAGAATTGAATACAATGTAGAAAAGTGTAGGAAGCTCCCATTTACTTGCAATCCACCTCTCATCATGTTTTAGGAATATCCCCTCCTCCCCCCCCCCTTTTTTTTTTTGAGAAATTAGAGTATGTCTAGGCATATACATCAGAATTTGTACTCACACATCTGGATACCTATCATTTACTGAGTATCTCATGGTTTACAAAGCACTTTTCTACAAATCTTCTCATTTGATCCTCATAACAATCTTACTGAAGGTATTATTAATCCCATTTTACAGTTGAGGAGATTGAGTCTCAGAGAAGTGGGGTGATTGACTCATGATATACAGATACTAAATTTATGAGATAAGATTAAAACTCAAATCTCTTCTGAACCAAATCACAGTGCTCACTCCCTTTTATAACACACTGCCTCTTTCATGACTGTAATGGACCAGAACTCTGAAACAAGGATTCTTACCAGGTGTTAACTCAGTAGACTTGATAATACAATAGTTATCTAGTTTAGCGTAGTGGTTAATAATTCTCTAATTCAGTACATGTGCTTAGTACTTAATATAGTTCTACAAGATTCACACTTATGATGATGTAATTGTAATAGAGTATATAAATTGGGAAAAACTCAGCCAGAGACATTCATTCCATCTTCCATCTTTGTGGTGGCTGGAGGCGAGAGCACAAACCCTCAGACTCATGTTCATTCCATCTCCCACCATTGTGGGGGATTAAGTCAGACTTGTGGAAGACAGAGGACTGGAAGCTGGAGCACAAGCTCTTGTACTGAGACAGACTTCAAGACAGAGACCATTGTGGTGATCCTGCTTCCCCCACAGAAACCAAGACACATTCCAGAGAACCTCCAGAAAGCTAGCCTGGGCCCCAGGCAAGGAGACAAAACTTAAGGACACAATAAAGAATTTGGACTTTATCCCCGGCTATTCTTGTAGTGATTACTCACCTGAAAAGAAGACTGGTTCCAAGACCTCCAGGAAATTAACCAGAACACTACACATGACTATATGGATCAACTCAATGCAAGTTTGGAAAATAGCAGGGGTGTGAGTGATTAGCTGTTAGAATTCTAGTGTTGACTCAATGGAGTTGAAACAATGCTTATTGGTTCACACATTAGAGCGAATCCTTACAAGGTGATAAGTCACTAGAATTGCTAGAAACACTGCTTACAACTTTGAGAATTCACACATTAGCTAACATATTAGTTCACACGTTTGGGAGATTTCAGGGTTCAGTATGAGATATCCAAATTCACTCCCCTCCCCCCCTCCCATAATCCCACTCTCAGAGGAGGAGTCAACCTTTGAGTTCTCACCTCTAAAAGAGCATAAAAACAGCTGAGTTCAGTCAGGAGAGTTCAGTTGAAAAGATTGAGAGGGGAGCGTCAGTTGGAGATTGAGAAGCTACGAGTCGGAGTTGAGCTAGAGGCAGAAGCTGGAAGAGCTAAAAGACAAGCTGCAAGAGCTCTTGGAACCAAGAAGGGAGATAGGTCTCTAAGAAAGCTACCCGGGCCCAAGGAAAGAGACAAGATTTGGAAGGAGAAAATAAATGTTTGGATTTTAACAGCTGGCTGCATTTGGGATGATTATTACTTGGAACTGAAACTAAGGCTGCCTCCAGAAAACCTCCCCAAGAAACCTGCTCACAGAGAGAATGATCATATATTTTAGAAAAAAGAAGAGAACACTACAATTAGCTTCATATAACAGGGCAGAGAGGTATTGGTGGCATAGTAGGGTTGGATATTGGGTCTGAAATCTTGATTTCAACTCTTAACTCTTTCTACCACTTAGTAGTTATGCAAACTGTAACTTCCTGAAATCTCAATTTCCTCACCTTTTAGGTGGAAGATAATATTACTTTAAATACCTACCTCAAAGAACTATGGGGGGGGGGGAATCTTTTCAAGTTTTAACTCATCATTCAATGAACCTCTACTCTCCTCAATTGTGGTACTTCTTTCAACATAAAAATATTAACTTATCCTTGCCTTGTTATTTTGAGAGACTTATCCAGGTCTTTTCACTAATCATTTCCTGAAACCAGGGGCTTTCCTCTACATCTCTTGATATCACATTGGAACCAATGAATCACACTAGTGATCATCTCTTACCCTTACAATATGACCACTTACTCTATTTTTCTGATAGTATTTGTCTTTTATATTTTTCTTTTGTGCAATTCTATGTTGATTATAGACTACAGCTAGTTTATGTCTGTTACATGTTTCTCTACTGGGTGACCTTCACCTTTAAAGCTATGGTGACTGATATTCCATGAGTCACATTCACATAGCCAATCTGGAAGAATTGCAATGTTGAAGATGTATTCTTTTCTTTGGAAAAAAAACTTGGGGTCATTAAAAGCACTTTGCCATTTTCCAAATGTATGTCTATTCTCTCTCTCTTTCTCCTCAATTCTGCATTCCATTTATAATCTCTCTGTCATTAGGCAGGCTATATCTACTTGAATTTTCTTATGTAGATAGTAAAGCTGAATTCTTTTGAGTCATTATAGATCTCAGTTCCACAGGGATTTGATAGTCAGCATAATGTTATTTGGAAGAGGATCATTTGCATGACTTCCTTTCATATACAGCAGCTAGGTATCATAGTGAATAGAGTCAGGACCTGGAATCCGGAGTACCTGAATTCAAATTTGATTTCATACCGTGAGGAGCTATGGGAACTTGGGCAAGTCACTTAAATTCTTTTTGTCTTAGTTTCCTCACATGTAAATATTGAGGGACAATAAAGATGGAATCTGCTATAGAATATTTGTAAAGGTTTATTCCCTTCTCCTGCTTTTAAAAAGGATGCCTTCAATAGTTATTTACAATTATTTTCATAAAGATGTTGTAGAGATGAAAAAATAGATATGAGTTGATAAATATTAATGTTTTCTACATCTTTTATTCTCTTTTATTTTTTTGAAATATATAATGATATATTGGACTTAGAATCCCCAAAAATCCCATTTCCATTCCTTTTACTTTATCAGCAAGTTGATTCCCAGTGTTGGCTATATCTTCCTCCTTAGAGTCCTAGGGGAAACTTCTAAATGGCAATTGAGTTCCTCAAATACTACTGATTTTAGCCTCTATCCCATTATGTCCTCCTAATATTTGTCAGATCTCATTAATATCTTTTCAGTATCATCAAGATTAATAATTAGTGATCTATTATTAATCTAAACAGTTGGTCCCTCCTTGATATCAGTTAACAAATTAACATCAATTTTTACTAAAGAATATTTATTGAGAAGGCATAGTGAAAATAGATACAAATATTTTCCTAAAACAAGTCATATTCATCCTTTTACTACATCTGTTTTTGAGAAAAGACACTTAAAGCAATAAGAACCAACATTTCTACCACCAAATTTACTTTCATGTTCAGTATACTGTTAGTTTTTACTCTCTTGCTTGTGAGTACATTTTAGATGCAGGGTTGATTTAATGCTCATCTGGGCTAAGTAGGTCATCATCAGCGCTATTTTCTTTCTGGCTCACTGTAATACATAGGGTGATTGTTATGCCCTGAATTGTTATGCCCTGAATAAAATTATTATGCTCTCCCCTCCTTTTGCCTCCCCCTTTCCTCTCACTCTCTCTCCCTCCCCCCAACCCCCAATTTCCTTGTTATTAAGGACTGGGAGAATTGAGTAAGGAAAAACCTTGACATACCACTGAGTCATAAAACTGCTGGTGCCTTATCTCAATCCTAGCTGGGATAATTCCCTCTCCTTTTGAGTATTGTCCTCTCCTGCCCTTGACCTTCTTATCTTGACCCTTATCTTGTTAGGATCAGTTATGGTTCTTTCCTGGAATTATGGCTTGTCTACCCACCCAATGTCTTCACCCCCTTATCTGCCTTTGTTCCCCTATAAAATTATATATTTAGGTTATGCATCCCTTTAGCTTAATTCCTATAAAAGTTCCCTGCCTCAGTTTCTCAAAGCCTAATGATTTTTAAACATGAGTTCCATTCAGTTGGCTAGCCTAAAACTCTCCATATTAAAAGATTTAAAACTAATCTCTGTCTTGCCTCAGTTTCTTTAGCATTACATGACTTGCTAATTTTTCAAGATTTCACAAGATTCAGTACCAAAGTCACAAACTTGGTAGGAAAGAGAGACCAATTTCTCCTTTGGAGTCTTTTGTAGGCACATTCTGTTACATCTTGGTGGTCATTTAAAAGACTTTCTCATCACACAGGAAATAGTCACAGAATAACTGTACATATTCTGTAATAAAAGGCCATTTATTACATATGACTAGAATTAGGTTTCTCAAACATCCCTTTGGATTGGCACCAGATAGAGCTGACTTGTTCGAAGTATTGAACATCTAATGACCTGTTCCTGTTACAAAAATATTATTACGCATTGTTTTTATTGTTAACTACATTTACCAAAGTATCTCTATGCTCCCTTTTTCATCAAATCATCCTTTACAAAGACAAACTTTTTTGAAAAAAAGCTCAGTAAATCTAACCAACATATTGAAGTAGTCTGATGTTATATCCAACATTTCACACCTCCAATCTCTCCCTCTGAAGAGAAAAGAGAGGGCGATATTTCATTATTATCCTATTTTTGAGATAAATCTTGGTTGTTCTAATTTCATAGTGTTTGATGTTTATTTTGTTATTTCCATTTCCATTGCTATAGTTAAACTATATTATTCTCTGGGTTCCATTTACTTCAGTTGCATCAGTTCATATAAGTTTCTCCATGCTTTTAAGGATTTGTCAATGTTTATTCATTGTTACAGTAGAAAAATATTCCATCATATATTTATATCACATTTTGTTTAGTCATTTCTTCTAAGAAATAGGTATTTATTTTGTTTCCAATTCTTGGCTACTTCAGCAAGTTCTGCTATAAACATTTTATTGTCTGTGAATCTTTGCCTTTTGCCATTAACATCTTGCAATATGAGATAGGCAATGAACTTTGTGGAGTCAAAAAGAATTACTCTCTTTATAAAATAAAAAAAAAATTGCATTCCAATTGGAAGCTCCATCAGCAGTGCATTTCTGTGACTATCTCTCTATAGTCTTTCTAGCATTGATAAAAATCTTATTGTGTCATCTTGTTAATTTGTTGGATTAGGGGTCTCTCTCTCTCTTCTTTCATATAGTTGTGAATAGTTTGCAATTCTTGATTTCTTGATGCTATTTTTTCATCTTTTTTATCCTTCCAAAAGATTTTTATTTATGTTTTGTCTGAAAATTGTATGATTTTAGCACACTCCAACCACTTTTCCTTTCCTCTTGTTTTCTTTCATCTTCAATCTCCTCTCCTCTCTTCTCTTTTCCTTTTATATACAAGTAACTTATCAGAGAAGTGGACAGAACTGAGTCTCATTACATATTTTTCTCTGTTTTATGGGTTACATGACTAAATAATTCATGACCTAGTAGCCAGTAGTTAGATTACTAATGAGGAACCTTTCTGAACTCAGCTAAGCTGGTTCTTGGAAAACATACTGAAACTGTACTTGAATTCTTTCCAGCTTGGTAGAACCAGCAAAAGATTATACTCCCAATTGGCTTAACTTTAGGAAAAAACTAAGGTTACCTCCATCCCATAATGATGCATTTCAGAATAATTTTCCTGAACTTTACAATGTTTTAATCTATAAAAGAGAGTATGAGTGTTATCAATTCAATCAACAACATTTATTAAGCACCTACTATGTTTCAGGCATTATGCTAATCACTGAGGATAAAATAAATAAAAAAGATTCTGCCCTTAAAGAGCTTACAAGGCAATGGGGGAAGCCAACATGCAACAGAAGTCAGGAAAAGGGGATCATTAGGAATATCTGGCACAGAAGCATCGTATATAAGGAGTTGAAAGTAAGCAGAATAGCAGATGCATAATGAAGTGACACAAAAAGTCCAGTTTCTGTCCTGTATAAAGGATGTCTTTTCAAACCTCAAATCAAAGTTAGAGGAGGTGGTTTCAGAAGGCTAAGTAGCATGGTGATGAAATTAGATATGAGGAATTTAACCTATCAGCGTTCTTGTGTTCTGTGGAGTTGAATCCAGGCAGGGTTGCAGATGCAAAACAAAAGTAAATAGTAAGTAAAGTACATCTAGATTAAAATCGCTCTGCTTTTCTTTTTAAAGTTGGAAAAACTTTCTGAGTTGCAGGTATCTTTAGAGCAGTTTAAGCATTAAAACCCCTTGACTTTCTACTTGTAACTACTTAGTGTGGGACCTCACTTTTAAATTCTACTTCTATGTAGGTTCTTTACAATGGGAATAATTCCTTTTCTCTGCTATATAGCTGCTCCACAGGCAAGCTTATTATTCCATTCCTTATGTACACACAAGCAAGAAACTGTTTGCCCTCCACTCTGAAAAACCTTGAGATTCTATCTAATAAACAACTTTCTTTGTTATCTGAGTTTACTAAATCAAAATTTCCTTGTTTTCTTCATGCCTTTAAAGCTCAAAATATTATAAAATTTAATTCAAATGGAATTATTTAATCTAAGATACTCAGAGATAGTTCTCAATCCTTTTTAACTTTTGTTTTAAAGAGTTGATGCAAGCTCTCACCCCAAAACACATATCCATATAAATAGATGGATGTGTGTATATATGTGTGTGTAGGTGATTATACATGTATGTTTTAAAAGACATAGAAAAAGAATTGATATGATTTTTTTTTCACATATAGCTATACCTTTGATCCAGAATATTACCTGCAATCTTCAAGACTGGTTAGCATTCAGCTCAGCTATTTCTGTAGGGAAAAAAAAAATATGTTAAATGATTTCATGAATTCACAGCTGTATTTGCAGAATATGAAGGGGGACCTCATAAACCCTAAAAATATATCAAACGACAACCAATATCTATTCAGTCTTATTTATGATGGAATGATATCTTGCTTCTTCTGCTTCCTCAACCTACTCCTGACATTGTGAAGTACCAGGCCATGTTTATTTATTAGAAATGTTCATTCCCTGACAGTTTGTAGCAAGACAACAAATGGAACTTTTTTTTTTTTTTTTTTACTACAGCTGGCTGTCAACCTGCTACTAGGACATTAAATCACACTACACATTAGCCATTAACTCTATGCCTGCCTATAAGGCATGTGGCATGTTATGTAGATTAGGTTTGGTTTTACATGGAATAAGAATATTCATTGATAGGACTATAAGATTTAAAATTAGAATGAATTTTAGATATTATTTAGTACAAATCATTTTTGCCTTTTTGTTTTTAAAATTTTATCTTATTTTAATTGATATTGGTTATTTTTATATAGCATTAATTTCCAAATATATCCTTCTGTCCCTTCCACATATAGACAACTATGCATGTAAGAAAATTCTTAAAAAGAGAGAATAAAAACAGCTTAATAAAATAAGCAAATACATTGCTTTTTTCTAACATTCATCATTTATTAGCTTGTGATCCAAGTTTTTAACTGAATTTTTTTCCTCTTGGGATTTTTAACATCATTCTTCTTTTCTATTTCCCCTGTTGCTTATTTTATGACTCTTCTCCTTTGATGGTGACTCCTTCAGTGACTACCTCAAAACTATTTTAGCCACATTCTATGATGAGATTTTACTTTTCACTAAACTCAGTACCTGACCCAAGTAATTTCTGGGGTAACAGAATTATCCTCAGATGTATGTCCATCCCATTTTCTTCACATATATGATTACATTTTGCTACAATTTCCTCTGTTCTTTAGTTTTCTGTCTGAGCTCTATGGAGCTAGCTATAAATCTTCTTGTGTTTTCCTAAATTCTTCATATTCATTATTTCTTATAGTTTAGTACTTTCTGTCTTATACCCATGGACTATGATGTTTCCAAACAACGGGTAGCTAGTTTGTTTCATTACTACAAAGAACTGCTATTAATTTTGTGTATGTCCATATTCATATTTCCATGTGTATTTTATTTCTCTGGGATATATGCCTAGCAGAGGAATTATAATTCCAAATTTTATCCCAGGATGGTTGTATAAATTCAGTTTCATCAACACTGTATCAGTATACCTGTCTGGCTATATAGCCCCCACTTTTTTTTTCCTATTTCCTATTTCTATATTTTATCACTTTTAGCAGTGTTGGCATGAGGCAAATCTCAAATTTTATTTATTTATTTATTTACAGGAGCCTTGCAGCCTTCCATATGGTTGCTAATAATATACAATTTTTCTTCCTCTTATTAGCTTTGGTCATTTATCCATTCTTTATTATTTTTCAGTTGTTTCAATTGTGTCCAATTATTTGTAACACTATTTGAAGTTTTGTTGGCAAAGATTTGCCACTCCATTTCCAGACTATTTTACAGATGAGAAACCTGAGGCAAACAGAGTTAAATTATTTGTCGAGGGTCACACAGATAATAAGTGTCTGAGGCCAGACTTGAATTCAGGAAGATGAATCTTACTGATTCCAAGATTGTATCATCTAGCTGTCCCTTTATTCATTTTACCCCTCCTAATTTTTCAGATGAAGAAAATGAGGTTTAGAAAGAAAAAAAATGATTTGTTCAATATCATGGAGATAGCAAATAGTGAGGACAGGGCTTGGAAACCATGTCATATGACTTCAAGTCCATTTGTTTCCTAAACAAATTATACACATTACAAACTTGAAATTTCACCATGAGCGAATCTCTCTTATGGGTTAAGTAGTGTCCTTTTTAGAATAGCTCTATTTAAAATGTATGTGCCACCTGGAAACCATATTTAGCTTCAAATATGATCCACTCATCTTAAAGGTCTAGTTACTTGTTCACAAGGGGAAGAAAGAAATAGTTGAAATTAACCTTTAATTAAATTTTTTCAGTAGAAATCTTGACAAAATACCTAAATGGTTGTCTAGAGAATCTTTAGAAATTATCTCTATGCTTCTTTTTTCTTTCTATATTTGTAATTTAAAAATATATATATATATATATATATATATATATATATATTATATATATATATATGTGTGTGTGTGTGTGTGTGTGTGTGTGTGTGTGTGTATAGTGTCATATAACTATGGACAAATTGACTCCCTACTGTTAGCATCATAGTGTGGTAGAGAATGAAGGATTTGGAATCAGAAAGCTTAAATTAAAATCTTGCTTATACCATTTACCTATATGTTCTTGGGCAAATAACAATCTTTCTGAGTGGACCTCAGTTTCTTCATTTGCTGCACCCTGAATATAACCTGAGGGGATAAGATTAGATGACCTTTGTGGTGTCTTTTTGCTCTGGATACATGATTTTATAAGCTCGTATGTATATTGCTTTCTCAGATTTTCATCCCCAGAAAGTGGAGATATTGTTATTTGGTGAAAGTAGGGGTGAAATGAGGGGGGTGATGAGCAAAACACCAAAGACAAACTTAGCTTTTTCTCAATTCTGGTGCAGAATTATCCCTGACTCTGTTGTTTTTGTTCAGTTATTTCAGTTATGTTTCATCTATCATGAGCCCATTTGGAGTTTTCTTGGCAAACTAGAACAATTTGCCATTTTCTTCTCCAGATTATTTTATAGATAAGGAAACTGAAACAAATAGGATTGAATGTCTTGCCTAGGGTCACCCTAAGTGTCTGAGGATGGATTTGAACTGAGAAAAAATGAATCTTTCTGACTCCAGACCTGGCACTCTATGAATTATGGTGCCATCTAGCTGTGCCTGGAGTCAGCCATTCCTAATTCTAGGGATATATTATTGCAGTGCTTTCAAACTGTTCTTTATCATCTTCAAGAATCTCAAAAATCATAATATTCCTTCATAAATGCAACCATCCCAACCTATTCAAGAATCTTCTAATTATCAGCGCCAACAAAGGCATAAAAATAAAACAAAAAACTTAAATAGGAATTGGACCACTGGGTGGCAAAGTAGAGAAAATGAACTAGATAAGGGTCAGGCTAGTTCCTGCCCTTCATTGATTATTTTTGATCTATCTTGAATATAGCTTATTTGAATAAAGTTCTCATTATGTTGTTTCTTCCATTAAACACTGACATCTCTGAGAATCAGGACTGTCTTTAGGTTTTCTTTGTATCCTTAGTACTTAGCACAATGCAAAATAAAGTATGTTTTGATAAATATTTGTAAATTGATGGGTTGAGCTCAAATCTAGCCTTGGTAGCTTATCTTCACCTCCTAGTTGTGTGATACTGAACAAGTTATTTGATATTTGTCAACTTTAGTTTCCTCATCTGTAAAATGGAACAATAAAATAAAAGAGCTTATGTAAATAGCAACTATTATTACTTAATATTTATTTAGAATTTATATAGTTAATAATAATGAGGCAGATAAATGGTATAGTGGAGTGAGTGCTGGTCCTGAAGACAAGAAGACCTGAGTTAAAATTCAGCCTCAAATACTTATTAGCTGAGTGATGCTGGGAAAATCACTTAACTGTTTTCCTCAGTTTCCTCATCTGTAAAATGAGCTGGAGAGAGAAATGGAAAACCAATCTTTGCCAAAAAACAAAAACAAAAAAAGCAGGGATCACAAAGACTTGGACACAACTGGGAAAAATTCTTGAAACTGAACTGAATAGATAATAAAGCCCTTCAAATATTCCTTTTGGAAGATGACATTGTGATGAGGCCCCAGAATATTTCAGGGCCTCTTCAATAAGATTCATAAACCCAAATAAAAGTAGGTATATTCTCTACAGAAAATAAAAACAAAAAGAGATGGATGCAAACTGTTTTCTGTGTAGATAATGGAAAAAACCATGCTATTAACCCATCCTAATGTACATAAATTTTGGATAACCCTTGAAAACAGACAATAAACCAGGTCCAGAACCATACATAAAGGGTCAATCAACAAGCACTTAATAAGAATCTTATATGTGTCAGTCATTGTGCTAGGCCCTGGCAATACAGAGATAAAAATGAGAGACCTTGAACTTAATAAGTTTGCATTTATTTTATCAAGGAAGTCAACCATATTTTCTTCCATGTGTGGTCAAATAAATTTACATTTATTTCATAATTGTGTGAATGTGTGTGTGCCTATAAGGGATTGAACTTTTAAGAGAATAACCTTTGACAGTTCACTTGTCTGAGATATAAATTTGCCTCTGAGAAAAGCACTTGCTTAGTTGTCAGGTTTGATAGTTTAATTATCTGTGGCACAAAACTACTCAGAATTCTAAGAGAAGCAGATACTGAAGTTGTCTGACTTGCTTATTTGAATGTGACAAAGTAGAATACTGTAGTGACTAGACAGCAGGTTTGAAGAATTTTTAGGTAAATCATTAGGGGACTACAAAGAACTGAATTGCTCTGTGATTATAGGACAAATGCAATTTACTTGATTATAGATAGAAAATTAGAATGTGATTATTAACCACAAGCTAAGTTGAGCTCTTTTTCAAAGAGGTGTCTGAATTTGAAAAAGAAAATAGAGAGGTGAAAGGACAAATTTCACAACTATGTTAAGAAGAATCAGATCTTTCTGTATGTTATCACTTGTTGCTAGACAGATTGATTGGGTAAAGAGAGCTTTGAGTAATCTTTACTTCTCTCTATTACTGGGAGGAAAGAGGTGAAAGAATATACTCTTCACTCATGGTTTCCTGCTAAGGAGAAATAACATCGTCCTATATAATCATAGATTTAGAACTGGGGGATTTGCATGAGAGAGGACATACTTAAATCTCCAGGAATGGATTCTCAAGAAATAATGGGAAACATTGTTTTGTTTTGTTTTGTTTTGTTTTGTTTTTTTGTTTTGTTTTTTTTTTCTTTCTGTGTAGTGCTCATCAAATATCAAAGGGGTCTATGTGATTAAAATAAAAAAATTAAAAACTCCTACTTAAAGTTTATTCAAAAGTTGAGGCAGCACATTAGGGGGGATAAAGAGCTGGCCTTTGGAGATAGAATAACCAAGATTCAAGTTCTGGCTCTAACACAGGTTGTATGAATGATCCTGGAGAAGTTAATTAACTTTTTAATGCTCTAACTTCTTGAGAAGTCAAATTGTAGAGCAGGTGAGATTTATATTAGTAGAGGGAGTTTCTCATCTAGAAGATCCTTATATCAATGATTCTCAGTTTTTGGTTTCAGTAACACTTTTTAACAATATTTTATTTTTAATTTATAAAATAAAAAACATTAAAAAAAGATGATTGCTCTTGAAATTACAAATTTATTATATACAACATATAATTTGTCTTAAATATATGATAAAGTTGTTATGTAATTTTCCCCTCTTTTCCCTCTTTCCCTGCCCTTAGGGGCAGTTTTTGAAGTTTTTTTAATTTTCAAAATATATGAAAGAATAATTTTTTAACGTTGAGTCTTGCAAAACCTTATGCTCCAATTTTTTCTCTCTTCCCCCCACTCCCTTCCCTAGATGACAAGTAATCCAATATATGTTAAACATGGTAAAAATATATGTAAATCCAATATAGGCACACATATTTATACAATTATCTTGCTACACAAGAAAAATCAGATCAAAAAGGAAAAAAATTGAGAAAGAATATAAAATTCAAGCAAACAACTACAAAAAGAAGGGAAAATGCTATGTGGTGATCCACATTCAATTCCCACAGTTATGGGTGTAGATGGCTCTCATCATCACAAGATCATTGGAAGTGGCCTCTATCATCTCATTGTTGAGAAGAGTCATGTTCACCAGAATTGATCATTGTATAATCTTGCTGTTGCCATGTACAATGATCTCTTGGTTCTGCTCGTTTCAGTTAGCAGTTCATGTAATTCTTTCCAGGCTTCTCTGAAATCATCCTGCTGATCATTTCTTATAGAATAATAATATTCCATAATACTCATGTGCCATAATTTATTCAGTCATTCTCCAACTGAAGGGCATCAATCAGTTTCCAGTTTCTTGCCATTACGAAAAGGGCTGCCACAAATATTTTTGCACATGTGGATCCCTTTCCCTCCTTTAAGACCTCTTTGGGATATAAGCACAGTAGAAACACTGCTGAATCAAAGGGTATGCACAGTTTGATAGCCCTTTGCTGCTCATCATTTTTATGGAATAATAACATTCAATCATAATCACATATCACACTTTATTTAGCCATTCCCCCATTGATAGCTATCTTCTCAATTTCCAATTCTTTGCCCTGAGAAAAGAGCTGCTGTAAATATTTTTGTACATTTAGGTCCTTTCCCTTTTTTTTTTTTTTTAACAATATTGATTTTTGAGTCAGGGGTCTTGAGTTTGAATACAAACTCTGCCATATAATGCAATTTTGAACAAGTCATTTGATCTCATTAGGCTTCAGTTTCTTTATCATTAAAATCAAAGATTTGGCCTAGATAATCTTAAAGAGCTTTTCCAATGTTAGAGCTATGATTTGTTTTAAAGCTGCAGCTCTACATGGAAATGAGCCTCCTGACTCATCTTCTCTAAGTTATATTCACTAATACCCTCCACATCACATAGCTGACTAAGTGAAGTCTGTGTTCATGGAAGAATATAAAGATTGTCATTTGAAGCCTTACCCATTCTGGTTCCCACCTTTATTTCTAGCTTTATGTCATGTTAGTATTCTTTGTGCATTCTCTGTTCTAGTCAGATAGGCTTTTTAATTGCTCCCTGTACACAACATTTCATCTTCCTACTTATATTCCTTTGCTTAAAGCACTTTCTCTTCCACTTTGTCCCATGGAATCCCTAGCTTCTTATACACACATACGCCCACACCCACATCAGGTGCCTCATCCTATTTGAGTTTTTTTTATCATATAAAGGATAATGTTTAATGCTGTGATTTCTTTAATATATGTGAATCCTAGTTGAGGAAATTCCTACTACCAGAGCAGGTCACACATTCTCTGTAATTGATAGTATTGGAGAGTTGTTTGGAGCATTATTTTTATATTTATAAACATTACACACATACACACACATGTGTGTGTATGTGTGTATCTATCTATACAAATTTTTATTGATGCCCTCTGTTTTTGATATCATTTTAGTTATCCCAGATATCCCTTATTCTCCCTCTCCCAGAGAACTGTTCCATATAACAAATATATAATTTTTAATTCAGGGAAAAAACCAGCACAATTGATTGATAATTGAAAAAGTTTGAAAACATATGCAGCATGTAACTTCTGTGGACAAGAGAAAGGTAAAGCTTAAGAATGTCCTCCAGTTCATGTTGTAAAACCAGTTTAATCATCAAGTTGATGGTGGAAGGTGTGTGTGTAGGCAACCTGGTTCATCCAAAATACCCTTAGAAAGGTTTTTTCCTACAGCTTGTATCACTTTTTAAATTATTTTTCATTATTTATATAGAATACCAAAAAATAGAATCAAAACATCCCATTACCTCTGTATATGGATGTACAATGTGTACTATTTTGAATATTTGATTGGCAATATGGACTGCCTTTTATAACAGTCAATTTGGACTAGACTGACATTTTTTTCTTGGATGAGATTCATCTTGTCCATTTTATTCGGGTCTAGCTCCAAAGAGGGCTCTTTAAGCCTGGGACACCTGTATCCACCTCCCCACCTCCATGCTTTGTACCTTTAGTTAGGTGAAATTAAAATTCAAGCATATTGCATAGCAACCACTGAAGAAGATTCTTTAAAGCACCCTTTACCTCTCTCTTCCTCATTTTGCAAATGAGCAAAATATAAGGTCACAGAAGTGCAATGATTTGCTTAAAGTCACATAACAATTTAGCTGTAGAGATGGGGAATAGAATCTCTTCCAACTCCCATTCCTGCACTTTTTTCCTGCATTACATGACCATCTCACACTCTAAGTCATTGTTAGCCACAAAAATTTTAGTTCAAATTAGGCCATCATGTTTTCAGACATCTTATAGAGAAAGGAATACAGAACAAGGGCATTCTGAAGAAGGAAAACAATAGAGGCTGAGGTCTAAAACTTGAGACAATCCAAATAGAGGGGATCATCAGAAAGTTCTTTCTAGGCATTACACCTTCCATCCTCATTCAACCTGATGGGCTCAAGTGACTAGACAGTGATTCTCAAACTTTTGTTTTCAGTAACTTTATTGTATTAAAAATTATCGAGGATCTCTCCAAAGTGTTTTTGTTTATCTGGATTATATTTATAGACACTTGCCATATTGGAAATAAAAACTATTTTTGAATTTGTAGACCCTCTAAAAGGATTTCAGAGATCCCCAGGATTCTCTAGACCATACTTTGAGAACCACTAGACAATTGTAAGAGTCCAAACTTCAGAACAAATGCTTATTTGCAACAAAAGAGTACCTGTACCATTTATAAGAGAATTCTGGTGTTTAAAAAAATGATATAAGATTAAAGGACAAATGATGAGATTCCTTGGCTTGTAGATCAGTCCAGAGTACCTTTACCCGTCCATGAGAGCACCCTTGTCACATGCCCACCAGATCCTGAATCATTTCTGCCTTGTTTCCCAGCAGCAGATTACTGATTAAACTGGAACTGAGAGTTCTAGCAAGAGACAGTGCCTGCTTAGATCTGAGCAGCATTGGGAATAAATATAGATTGTTTTCTATTGAACATACTGCCAACTGTTCTATAGATTAGAATAAGTGATAGGGCCAGCTTTTCCTGGATCTTCAGGGGGCATGGATTGAAGTCAATTCTGCTGGAATGCAATTATTTCTGAAACAGCACAGGGATGTCAGTCCCTAGAACAAAACTGCTGTTCCCTCGTAAGGGCTTGAGGAAGATTAAGGAGAAGCAATTCAGCTATTATAAAGTCACACTCTCTTGGGCCCAATTCTCTCTTGCTGGGAGTCCTTCGGGGGCTCTCAGAAAGTGGCAGCTGGCCCTTATCTTTAAGGAGACAGTGTTGGGGATGCACCCGGAGCTGCCAAAGTTTTAGAAGCTATCTTCTCACCTCCAGCTTCAGGTTAATCTGATAAAGTGATTTCTAGGCTTAAAATGAGAACTGGTATGTTTACAGGAACTCAGATTGTCTTGTTAAAAATATTTCTTTCTGGAGGCTGTTAGGAAAAATAGTATTTGTACATATTAATAAAGATGATGTTGATGATAATGTTCATCTACCTGTATATGGCTCAACTCTCTTTCATATGCATGATTTCATTTGATTCACAACATAATAGAGGTCAGCATAAACATCTTCATTAGACAGATGAACCAACTGCAAAAAAGATTATGTACCTTGCTTAAGGTCAAGCAGCTAATTAGGAATTAAACTAAAATCCTGGTGTCATAACTCCTGGTCTAATATTCTTTCCCTACACCACAGTTATAATAGACAATCTTATGAAATGTACAAAAATACATTATTTATACTTTAAATCTGTTTTTTCCACTGACTTCCAATATCAGGTCAAAGTTTCTTTGTCTCTGTTTCCAATGGAATTTCTTTAAATCTTTTTTTTTTCCCCAAGATGTAGGCTGATTTGTTAGTTTTCAGTGTCTATTCTAAACATCATATTTTACTCATCTCTTTCTTCACCTCTTTTATTAGAGTTTTCTTAATCACTTTAGAGATTCTTGTGACATTCTTATTTTATAAGATTTGGATTTTAGTTTCAACAGAATTATTCTTATTTTGATCATAAGAATTATTATAAATATATATGATTTCTATCAATCCTGTACATAGTTGCCACATAGTTCTTCTCAAAGCACAGGTCTGATTTTTTCACTCAAGTTTAAGTAGCTCTTACATGCAAGATAAAATATAAGCTACTCTGCTTCTCTTTGAATGCCCTTTACGACCAGCACCTACATTTCTAGCTTTATATGTCACTCCTCTTCACATCCTTTGTGGTCCAGCCAAACAGATCTTCTTTCTCTTACTTGTAATGATACTTCATCTTTAATCTCTGCTCCTTTTCACTGCCTAGTCCTCCATGTCATTAATATACTTACTGCCTTCTCATCTCTGCCTCTTAGAATGTGTTCTTTTGAATTTCAAATCAGGCATTGCCTTACATATGAATCCCTTCCTGATGCTCCATCTATTATAGATTGACCCCTTCCGCTCAACACTACATTGTATTTATTTTAAATACACTTATATATGTGTGTGTGTGTGTGTATTGCATCTGCTGACTAAATTATAAGTCCTTTGAGAGTAAAGGCTAATTTTTTAAAATTTCTTTCTTTTCTTTCTTTTTTTTTTTTTTTTTTTTTTTATAAAATTTCTATCTTCAGATAGCAGGATACTCACCAAAGGAAGATGCTGGCCATGCAGCTCAAAGGTAAACATATGTTTACCTAAAAGACTATTTTATGGAGAACTGACAAAAGGCAAATGATCATACAGAAATCAAAAGAAGAGGTACAAAGACACTGTCAAAGTGTCTCTGAAGAATGAAGTATTAATTGTGAGATATGGGAGATGCTGCCACAGGTTCATCCAGAATGGAATGTCTACATCAAAGAAAGTGCTGTATTTTTTTGAGCAAAGCAAGAAACAGGCTATTTGTGTGTCCAACCCATGGTAGGACATTTCTGAGCTCATATGGATTAATCGGCAACAATCAAGCATATTGTGCCTTGACCCCAACATTATGAAGTCATTGGCCTTCTTCAACTATAAAATATGAACAACAACTTAACAAATGTCAGGTGATTGAATGTTTGATTGCCTAAACCAGACAGTTTTGATTTGACTCGGTGATAATTTTACCTTTGAAAAGGAAAGAAGGACAAATCAGTGGAAAGTCTTGCTCTAGTACCTTCTCTACATAAAATTTTGCTTTATATTTATTTTGTAAAAAAAAAAAATGTATGTGCTGAGTTTTTTCTCTATTTATCCAAAATGTTTTTCCTCAATATCCCTCTGAGGGTCAGCAACTGACTTTACATCTCCAGTGGCTAGCAAAATGCCTTTGTTCCCCATGCCTCAAATGAATGCCTTTTCATTTCATTTCTAATTGCCAGAATCCTTAATTTCTTATAGAGCTCATTTACAATGTAAGTGCCTAAATAGGAAGTCTGGGCTGGTTACTCTTACTTGCTAGTGCTATATTTTTTCATTTTTATTTTCTCTCTCTCTCTCTTTTTCTTTCTCTCTCTCTCTGTTTCTTTCTTTTCCCCCACCACGTATACAAACTATATACTCGCATATATGTTGGTATGTGCAATATATGTAATTATTATAATTAAAAGAAACTAACTATTCTCCATCAATTAAAATCAGAACCTCAGAATAAGGACTAGAATGGCTGCACAAAGTCCCAGAGTGGGAACAGAGCTCAAAGTTGGCAAGGGAGCAAATGAAATGAGATGTTAATAGAGAAGCCTTTTTCTTTGTATGTGTTCAAAATTTTTGTGGAGACTACCCTGTGGAAATTTCTTCTTTTTCACCTCTTTTGATTATTGTTTAATTGTTTTATATGGCACATTTTTTTTTCTTTCTGTTTTTGTGGTATTGGGGGTGAGAGCTGCTGCTTTTAGCTTTTACTTTTTACTCCATTATTTTCCCACAAGACTTCTCTGCTCTTGTTAGCTTCTGATAAAGGCCTCATTTCTAAAATATTTAGAGAATTGACTCAAATTTATAAGAAATCAAGCCATTCTCCAGTTGATAAATGGTCAAAGGATATGAACAGATGATTTTCAGATGATGAAATTGAAACTATTTCTACCCATATGAAAAGGTGCTCCAAATCATTATTGATCAGAGAAATGCAAATTAAGACAACTCTGAGATACCACTACACATCTCTCAGATTGGCTTAGATGACAGAAAAAGATAATGATGAATATTGGAGGGGATGTGGGGAAACTGGGACTGATGGATTGTTGGAACTGTGAACAGATCCAAACATTCTGGAGAGTAATTTGGAACTATATTCAAAAAGTTGTCAAACTGTGCATACCCTTTGACCCAGCAGTGTTTCTACTGGGCTTATATCCCAAACAGATCTTAAAGAAGGGAAAGGGACCTGTATGTGCAAGAATGTTTGTGGCATCCCTGTTTATAGTGGTCAGAAACTGGAAACTGAGTGGATGCCCATCAGTTAGAGAATGGCTGAATAACTTGTAGTATATGGATGTTATGGAATATTATTGCTCTGTAAGGAATGACCAGCAGGATGAATACAGAGAGGCCTGGCGAGACTTACATGAACTGATGCTGAGTGAAATGAGCAGAACCAGGAGATCATTATACACTTCAACAACAAGACAATATGAGGATCAATTCTAATGGAAGTGGCTCTCTTCAAAACAATAGAGTATTCAAATCACTTCCAACTGATCAGTGATGAACAGAACCAACTACACTCAGCAAACAACACTGGGAAATTGTGATGACTGCACTAGCACCCAGGACACCCCAGAATCAGCTGGAGTCAGGATAAGTAGAAGTCCTTAGTCTTTATTCTTGGACTTTAGATGCAGGATTGAACAGGATGGAAGCAACATCTCCCTGACCACCTTCTTCCTGGTCTACTGCAAAGAATGACTCTGGCTCCTCTTACTCCACCCGTTAGTTCCTCCTACAATCCCCTGTATACACCAATCATTGAGCCAGCATGAGATAGTGGGAAGGACCATTTTCCAAGCATATGTCCATAGAGTATTGTCCAATCAGTAATTAGCCCTAAGTGCTTGAATCTACCTCAGTGCAAGGACTCAAGAGTTTCAGCCCTCTACAGGAAATGAGTGTGGACCACAATATAGCATTTACACTCTTTCTGTTGTTTGCTTGCATTTTTGTTTTTCTTTCCAGGTTATTTTTACCTTTTTTCTAAATCCCATTTTTCTTGTGTAGCAAGACAATTGTATAAATATGTAAACATATATTGTATTTAACATATATTTTAACATATTTAACCTGTATGGGACTACCTGCCATCTAGGGGAGAGGATGGAGGGAAGGAGAGGAAAAGTTGGAACAGAAGTTTTTGCAAGGGTTATGAAAAATTACCCATGCATATGTTTTTTAAATAAAAAGCTATAATAATAATAAAAGCTATAAAAAAAAGACTTCTCTGCTCTTTTTGTCAGTTTCCTCATCTGCAAAATGATAGATCTCTAACATTCAATAAAGTATATATAGAGATTAGAATTTGGCATTTGCAACCATTCCCCTACATAGTCACTCCCTCAACCCCTCCCAAATATCCTTTAGATGTTGATAAGTTCAGTATTGAAGGAATATTTCACAGTATCAAAACAATAGGTTTGAAAATTGGAATTGCTTACAGATAGGTCAGTTACATCCTCATAAAATATGCAGGTCTTTTATAATTCATAAATATTTTCAAATGCTCTTTTGATATATAGCCTTTTGTTATGGTTAGTCTGAAACATTAATGAGATAGTCTCCCCTTCGCCTCACCTAAATCTCAGGAAAAAAGGCAGAAGAAGACAAATTCTACAATGGGAAAAAACAATGGGTCAGAAGTCAGGAGATCTGAGTTTTATTGTCAGCTCTTCAAGAACAATCTGCATGATTTTGGACTAATGCAAGGAATAGGATCACTCTGTCTCTTGGTCTCTTCATCTGAAAAATGGAAGGGGTCAGAAGAATGATAAATTCCCATCTAATGTTGATATCCCCTGATCTCTTTTTTTTTTTTTCACTTTAGGGTAATAGTAAATATTTGTCAGCTATTTAGAGATAAAAAATACTCCCATAATTTGTGCAACCCCTCCCCCTCATCCTAGTTCCTCAGATTGTTAGGTCTGTTTCATCTGTGTGCAGCTTCTTCCTCCTCTTTCTTCTCCTTCATCAAAGGGAAGTAACAACCTTGTTCTGTTTGCATGAAAAGTTGCAGAATTGTTCCTCTCTTCCTCGCCCCCAGACACTGAAGAAAGGTTATTCTCTGCTTTGGTGAAATTGGTCAATCAACTAACAATTATTTATTAAGTACCCATTATTCTACAGGAGCTGTGTGAGGCTCTAGAGGTACAAAAAAGTAGAAGGGCTCCTGACTTCATAGAACTCCTTTTTTGAGGAGAAATAACATGTACATAACAGCATTCACTTGTAAAAGTCCATAAGTCAATACAAGGTCATTTCTGAGCCATAGGCACTAACTGCTAAGGGTCATTAGGGAAGACTTCATTTAGAAGGTGGCATTTGAAGTGAGTTTTGAAGGAAACAAGAGATGCCCACTACAGAAGGAAAACATTCCAGGCATTGGGGGACAATCATTTGAAAGGCAAGAAGAGGAGATGAAACATAATGCATGAGGAATAGTAAGTAGGGCAGCACGTACATATTATAGAAAGTGCAGCAAGATGTAATATGTAAAATGCCTGGAATGGTAGAGAAGGGACATGTAGAGAAGAACTTTAAATGTCCCAAAGAGGAGTTTATATTTCATATTAGTGGTAATTAAGAGCCTTTAGTATTTAGTGAGTAGGAAGATGAAACAAGGCTAGATTTCTGCTTTAGAAAAATAACATTGTTGTCTGTAGGGAGATTGGACTGCAATGCGCTAAAATTGGAAGCAAGGCGACTAGATAGACAAATAATAATAAGAGCCTTAACTAGAGTAATGGCTGTATGAGTAGAGAAAAAGGGATTATCATAGATGTCATAGAGGTTTAAATGGGTGGACTAAGTGGGTATATGGGTTCTTCCAAAATTTATCTGAGAATAAGAAAAGAGATACAGAGCCATAGTTAGGAAAGGATATGAAATCTAGTGAATTTTTTTTTTAATACATTAGGAAGTTTTGGGCACGTTTATAGAAAGCATAGAAAGAACTAGTAGAAAGGAGAGATTTAAGACAGGAGAGGGAGAATTATAATGGGAGCAATCTATAGATTCAGATCCAGAGTATATGTAGGGAGGTTGGCGTTGATAAGAAAAGGGGCAATCACTTCTTCAGAGATTAAAGGAGGAAATGGGGTAGAATAATGTCAAAGCTTGTGAAATAAGGAGAGAGGGACAAGAAAGAACTCTTGGCAAATGGACTTGATTTTCTTGGTAAAACATGAACAAATTCTTAGCTCACAGGGTGTCATGAGACACATTGGGAGAGAAGAGAAAGTATGCAACAATCATTTTGTTGAGTCGGATATAACATCAGATAGGAGAAATAAAAATGATTGTCATGCTATAGTGAGAGATCAGCTGATATTAAATAATATAAAATGGTAATGGATCTAGTTAACATGTTTATATGATTTCTTCCAAGTTCACTTAACAAAATGTTATGGTAGTAATTCAGCATTTGGAGTTTGAGAAGATAGGACTGGGTGATAGGACAAGAGTCCTATCAATAATGGAGTATAGTGCAGAGTTGCCTTTACTATCATCAATTTTACTAAAGTATTGAGGATAGGAGGAAATTAAGCCCAGAACACAGCCTTTTGAAACTGTTTAGGGATAAAGAGATTGGAGTCTGAAGTAAAGAAGAAGAGAGTAAGGAGGAATAAGAAACAGGGTCAGGGGGATTATCACAAAATTCAAGATGTGGCCTTTCATGTATGTAGCTGAAGTGGGATGGATGGAGAAGTGAGTCATGAGAGATGAGAAGACTGAGGTACTGGGTATAGAGTATTTTAAGCAACATTAATACATATGTTGGAGTGGGCTAGTGTGAAAGGAGATGGTATAAAGAGGGATACTATAAAATAGGTACTGAAGTCTTTGTGATAGGATGGGAAATGGAAGTCAGTAGATAACGGGTATTAGGATTTAGATTGGGTGATATATTTACATTGGGTGAACTTTAAAGGAAGAAAAAAATTGCTGTGATAGAGGTAGAGTGAATGTCTAGAAATATCAATGGAGATTAGTGAGTCAGGGAGTAGTATTAGGGAAAATGCATCAGTTAGTACTGTAATAGATGTCTTAATATGCAATGTCACCTTGTGAAATTCAGGTCTTAGTGAGAGCCAGAAAATGGAAAGAGCATAAAGAGAGTAGTTCTAACATGAAGGAAAGGTTATTAATTATATGGCAGGTGTTCCAAAGTGTATAGAGAAAGGACTAGAGAGATCATGGGTGGAACATTATTGGGATATCGTTGAGGTGAATGGAAATAAATGAATAGAAAACAAGCATTGGGGAGGGGAGTTTGCTTTTTGGCAGTTGGCCATTCATTAGCACTGTCATTTTTAGTGAAAGAACAGATGGATATTTATTAGCCATTGGATAATGAATCTAGGTAGAATTTTAATAGATAGCATGAACTACACTAATAAAAGCAAATTATTAAAATGTTCCAAGAATTGATGAGGTCAAAGTCATTTTCATACTGGAGCAATGGAAATTTGGTGTATGTCTCTTCTCGGTTACATGACCATGAAGAATAACAGTCAAACCATAACAAGAACAATGAGTAGTTTCTTAAATAAATCCAGATCTGAAGTAACTTCCTAGCTATATTTTTATCAGGGTTGAGGCAATCAAGTCAAGATTTATAAGTTACTATGAAAATTCTCATGACCAGAAATTGATTCAATGAGGGTTGAATACAAGAATTTTAAGCCCAATGACCATTAACATGTTTTCTTTTCAGTAGTGATAAAGATTTTTCAAAATAATTGGGTTCCTATATAATCCTGTATACATACACACACACATATATGTATATATAAAATTATGCATGGAAAAACATGATTCTTCAAAGGTGTTCTTGGGCTTTATCACATTGCCAAAGGAATGTATGACAAATAAGGATAAGAACCTCTGATCTATCAAATGAAACCCAATCGGCTACACTTGTTATCAGAAGTATTTCTTTTGGGGACAAAAGGGTATTATTGCAAGAAATGATGCAGAGTTATCTTGTACTTATTACTAAAACTCCCTCTCCTAAAAACAAAAACTAAAAACTAAATTATATGGCATTGGTGTCTCCTCCCATTTCTCTGATGCTTTTCTCTACTTATCCTGCATATGTTTTTTCCTTACCCATAAGCATTCAGTGCTCACTCTCATGGCCTTCCTCCTCTCTGATCAAATTCTAGAGAGGAGAATCCCCATTCCTCTCCAAATCTCCATATATTGGTGCAATTAATGAATGATTTCTGAGATTGGAATAGCCATTCTTTGCTATTAGAATGATCTGTAAGGAAAAAAAAAATCTATTTTGGTAGAAGTATTCTTTAACCAATTCACCTGCCACAATTGAGAACTTTTAGATGTTTGCAAAGGTGAGAAGATGGCATTTGGAAATTCAAAACTTGACATTTCTTTCTTCATTGTTGCTATCATATGGAGGATGAAGTGGGATATATTATTAGAAATTAGATGTGTGGTGGTCTAATCAGACTCCTGGGTAACTTTCTCTAATTACTTTCCTCTTTCTCTGGCCAAATTTTTCCTGTTCATAATAGTGCATGGAGATAGCACGGTCATGATCTCTTTTCAGCAACACAATCCTTTGAATTTGGGAGCAGAGAGATATTGTTATCAGATAACTTCTGATAACAAGTGTAGCCGATTGGGTTTCATTTGATAGATAAGAGGTTCTTATTCCTGTTTGTCATACATTCCTTTGGCAATATGATAAAGCCCAAGGATACCTTTAAAGAATCATGTTTTTGCATGCATAATTTTATATGTGTGTGTATGTATATAGGATTATATAGGAACCCAATTATTTTGAAAAATCATTATCACTACTGAAAAGAAAACATGTTCATGGTCATTGGGCTGAAAATTCTTGTATTCGACCCTCATTGAATCAGTTTCTGGTTCTTTTTAACAGATAAAAAACAGGGACTTTCGAAAGGTTTTGAAAGGCAATTTGTCAATGACCAAGCAGCTGAAAGTTGTCATTCAAGATCCGATCATTTGAGATGCTAACCTATGATTCCAATGTTCTTTCAACTATCCCCCACCCATATTTCCAGGAACTAAGCCTGAACATTCTGGTTTAAATTTAAATTGAACAAAACAAAAAAACTAAATATACTAAGAAATTAGACAACAAAACTGTAATGTTTTTGATGGTTTTCTGGAGAGACCCAGAAACTGGGCAGCCTTCCTTTCAGCAATTACCACAAGAATAGCCAGGTGTTAAAGTCCAAAAGTCTTTATTGTCTCCTTTTCCTAGTGCTCAGCTAGCTTTTTTAGAGGCCTTCCAGAGTCTTGGTTTCAGTGGAGAAGCAAAGGAGGAGAGCCTGCCATCAGAGGGTGTGAGATGGGATGAATGAATCTGAGTTCAAGGGCTTGTGCTTCAGCCTCCAGTCCGCTTGTCTTCCCTAACTCTCAGTGAATCTAACTGAGCATTTTATATGCTCTACACTGAATATAAACCAATCATTATATCACTAGGAAACCATTATTTGTTGTACGATTAAATCAATCATACTGAACTTAGAGAACTATTAAGCACCATGCTAAACTAGGTAACCATTGTCTCATCAATTCCACTGACTTGACATTTTGTAAGAATTCTTGTTTCAGAGTTCTGGCCCAGAACACAAAACTTTCTTAAGGATGTGAGCTGAACATTTCTCAGTAGATTCATAGAAATTAGTTTTGAAAAAGACTTAAGATATTTTAATCCAATGCCTTGATTTTGCAGATGAGAAATTCAGGGTCAATAGAGGTGAAATGACCTACATAATGTCACCACCACACAGGTATTAAGTAGCAGAGCCAGAATTCACTTAGGACCTTTAACATCCAGTTCAGTGTTCAATACTCTTTCTGTTATACCATTCTAATGATAACAAAGATTTTAGAAATCAGAGAAGGATCTTCAGGGCACAGACAATACTTGAATCATTTATAATGCTGTATTCAGGAGAATTAAAGCTATTTTGTGCTTATATTCCATCACCTACTAATCATTCCTTGTCCTATCTTTGGCTTCTCTAGTCTTTCATTTTACATTGCCTCCATTTTCATCTTCAAAATATACGAATTTCCTTTATATAAAGGAGAAAAAATAAAAACATGTTTGTTTGAGGCTGTTGTTTCCTTTTCTTACCATATTAGTTTCTGCCCTTCCTCATTTAGAGATTCATCATGGATACTAAACATTTTGTTATTTGATCAGAGAGGCAGACTCTTACAGTAGGAAAGAGCTCTGCTATTCTATAATCTTAATTAAGTCATTTTATTTTGTGGGACTCAGTTTTCTCATCTCTGAAATGAATGATTTGGATTAGATGACAACTACATTCCCTTTCAGCTTTAAATCAATAATTGTGTGATCCACTGTTTATTTCTTATCTTATCTTCCTTGTGGTATCACAGCTGCTGATAACCCAAATATACAAGTTCTTAAAGTCCTTGACACTGTCAAATAGTTCTACACCAAATCAGATATGGTTTTACTGAAATACCAAAATGACACTAAAGAAGATATATTACTCTCTACTTTGCTATTTCTGGTGGACTATTGGACCTTTCTATCTGCCCTGCAGCTGAATTTCCTATATGTATTGTTTTCTTCTATTAGAATGTGAGATCCCTAAGAGCAGGGATTGTCTTGATTTTAATTGTAGTGCTTTAAATACTTTAAAAAATTAATACTCTCAAAATCTAATACTTTTAAAGCATAAAATCCTTTTCAAAGATACCTGTGCATGAAGAGTCTGTTTTTTTTTTTTTCTTACACAAGACACTGTATCTTCATACTCCAGGAATTTTTGTAAGCTGATCCCCATGCCTATATTTTTCTCTCCTTTTCCACTACCTCTCTTTTTTGGTTTCCTTCAACTATCAGCTAAAATCTCACCTTCTACATGAATCTTTCCTAATCCCCCATAATGCTAGAGCCTTCCCTCTACTGATAATTTCTAATTTATTCTGTAGAGATCCTATTTGTAGATCGTTGTTTGCAGGTTATACACTTATTAGATCATGAAGATAGGGACTGCCTTTTACCTTCCTTTGCATCTCTTACTTAGCACAGGGTCTAGTGCATAGTAGGTATTTAACAAATATCTATTGACTGATGTTTCCATTGGACAAATGACACCTGTTCTATTTGCCAGCAGTCCAGTCACAATTTATTAAAAAAAAATTAAAAGAACAGGAAAGTCAACAAGGGTATACAATGTATGGACAAATTACAAGTTGGAACAGTTATTAATATGCATTCATAGAGGGAACTATTTGTATTTATAAATTTACACATTCATACCATAAACAAATTAAGAGAACAAGGTATATTTTACCTATCAGACCTCTGAAGAAGGGAGGAATTTATGACCAAAGAAGAACTAGAGAATATTATGAAAGGCAAAATGAACAACTTTGATTACATTAAATTATAAAGTTTTTACACAGACAAAACCAACAGAAACAAGATTAAAAGGGAAGTACAAAGCTGGGGAAAAATCTTCACAGTCAGTGTTTCTGATAAAAGAACTTATTTCTAAAATATGTAAAGAATTGTGTCAGATTTACAGATGAATTTAAAGATGAAATTTTCAGATGAAATTAAAACCAACTATAGTTATATGAAAAAATGCTCTAAATCACTATTGATTAGAGAAATGCAAATTAAAACAACTTTGAGGTACCACTTCACACCTCTCTGATGGTCTAAGATGACAGGAAAATTAATGATAAATATTAGATGGAATGTGAGAAAACTGGGACACTAATACATTGTTGGTGGAGTTATGAAATGATCCAATCATTCTGGAACATAATCTGGAACTATTCCCAAAGGTTCTATCAAACTGTAAATAACCCTTTGAATCAGCAGTGTCACTATAGACTCTGTATATTAAGGAAATCATAAAGAAGGGAAAAGGACCCACATGCCCAAAAATGTTTCAATCAGCTCATTTTCTGGTTGCAAAAAACTGGAAAATGAGTAGATGCTCATTAATTAGGGAGTTATCTTATATGAAGATAATGGAATATTATTGTTCTATAAAAATGATGAACAAGCTGATTTTAGAAAGGCCTGGAAAGATTTACATGAACTGATGCTGAACAAAACAAGCAGAACCAGGAATATATTGTACACAATAACAACAAAAACGCACAATGATCATCTATAAAAGACTTGGTTCTGCTCAGTGCTTGGATCCAAAGCAATTCCAATAGATTTTGGACAGAAAATGCCATCAACATCCAAAAAAAGAATTATGGAGATTGAATGTAAATTAACACATAGGTTCACTTTTTTTTCTTCTTTTTTTTCCCTCTCCCATGGTTTTTCCCTTTTGTTTTGATTTTTCTCTCCCAACATGATTCATAAAGCAATGTGTATTAAAAACAAATAAATTAAGTGAAAGAAAAAAATACATCTTCAGTTATTTAGGGCCACAGTTGGGACTTTATTTAGTCTCCAGACCTTCAAGCTATTATTATTTCTACTATACAATACCATTCTTTCATTAGACAAGAAAATATGCTGCTTTTAAATGGTAACTGTTTAGACCCAAAAAAAGTGTTATGCATGATCCAGGAGTGTTATATAAGGTGTCACAAATAGTTATAAGCCATCTAGGTCTTGCTCTAGATTGATGCATATTAAACATTAATCTAAAATGTTTCAAGTAGTTGTGATTTAAAAGATGGAAAGAATTATTTCTGGAGATCATCAGCAATTGGATATGATTCAGAGAAATCAGCCTAGGGGAACATTAATGGGCTGGCAGATTTCAGGTTACCCAATAGATGATGCAAGTATCAAGGTGAAATGAACGGACTTGGGATGTTGGAGAGCTAAAACCATTAGAAAGGAAAATAATACATAAAGCAGATGACAGAAGTAAAGATGGGGACATTTGAATCATTTTCTCATATATTTATTGCCCTTTCCTATACTGGAAAATTTGTTTTTGAATGAATTTTCCTTTATTCTTTATTTTCTTATGCTAAAAAAGGTGAGAATTCAGCATCATTGTATTGATATATGTAAATTATTTTATAATTATTAAACAATATGCAAATATAAGCTCTTATCATAACCATCATTGTATTTTCTCTTTTTCTGCAACCTGAAATTTCAGTATGTTCTGTTGAACTTTTTATTTTATATGACCTAGGATTTGAGGATGAGTACAGAGAAACAAAAGAAGGCTATGCCATTTGTTCACCTAAATGACCTTGGAGTCATTATTGACTCTTCTCCCTTGCCCCACCCATGTTAGTTAACATGTCCTGTCAGTTCAACCTCCACTCTATATGAAAAATATACAGGATGTCCCCAAGGTCTCTGTTCAATTTTGAGCTAAAACTTAAAATTTCAATGAGACATTTAGGCTACCCTTAAATCTTGCCTTTCAGTTCATTCATAGTGCCACTACCCTACCTATACCTCAATACTTCATATGCAAAGGATTTGATAAACCTATCTATCTAATCTCCTTGTCTCCAGTTTCTTCCTGCTTCAATGAATTGCAGATCACTTACAGATTAATCTTAAAATATAGCTCTGATCAAGCTAACACTCAGTAAACATTTATTAAGTATTTATTGCATACAAAGTTCTCTGCTAGCTACTAAAGAACAAGGCTGAATAATCTATTAAATCACAAGGTGCTTATATTCTAATACAGGAGATTTGAAATGAAATATAAATATATGTACCAGAAATATCAAGTGAGTAAATATAAATGCATACAAAGTAGTTAAATACATGGTAATTTAGAGAGATCACTCAAAGTTAAAGGGAATCAGGAAAGGCTTCATATAGAAGATGGTGCTTGAACTCCATTTATTTTAATTTTCAAAATTGTTTTATTCATCTCTTTCCTTCTGAACTTCCTTATTCTCTTTCATGCATTTCACTTTATTTCTGAATAGCATTTTATTTTTCCAATTATATGTAAAGATAGTTTTCAACATTTAATTTTTTAAGACTGAATTTGAATTTTTTCTCTCTTATGTCCCCCTTTTCTAAGATAGCAAACAATCGGACACAGGTTATATGTACGCAATCATTGTAAATATCCTTGAGCTGCATTTTAAGGGAGCGGGGAATTTAGTTGCTTGGTGAGAAAAAGGAAAAGCATTACAGATGTGAGAAAGAAGACAGATATTTCATATATGAAAAACAGAGAAAGGGCCAGGATAGTAAAATCTGCAGCATGTGAGAGGGGTATTAATATCCAGTGAAGCCAGAAAGATAGATTGGGGACAGGTTATGAAGGGCTGTAAAAACTAAACAGAAGACTTAATATCTCATGCCAGAAGCAATGGCAAGTCATTGTAGTTGATTGAGTAGGATAGTCACATGGACAGCTATAAGCCTAAAGAAAATTACTTTGGCAGCAATGCAATGAATGGATTGAAACTGTGTGAGACTTCAGGAATGGAGGTCAATTAGGAGTCCACTAGCATAAGTTAGGCAAGAGATGATGAGGGCATGAATTAAAATAGCAACTACGTGAGTGAAAAGAAAGGGGTGGATGTGACAAATATGGTAGAAATTGCAAAATCTGCCAGCTATTTGAAGGTGTAGGGTTAATAAGAATAAAAAATCCAGGCAAATACTGGCATCAGGAACTTGAGAGCTGAGAAGGCTAACCTTTGACAGAAACAGGGAAGATGGGCAGAGGTAAAGTTTTTTTTGGCAAAGATAATGCATTCCGTTTTGGACACATTGAGTTTGAGACATATCCAGGACATCCAATTTGAAATGTTCAGTAGACAACTAGTATTGCAGTATTGAAACTCCGAGGGTGAGACAGATCACTTAAATACACTGGGCCAATGCTCAGATCCCTCCAGTGAGTCCATATTATAAAGGCCAAGTTCCAAACTTCACATATGCTAGAAAGTCTGAGGCCTCAGATAATGACCCCTAGTTTCTTCAGGTTCAGGACTTCATATAGGGCAACTATATTCCATAATGGACCAGAGTAACTTCCCATTATCACAAGATCCTATAGGGCAAAGTTCTTACCAGTTGAACTATTTGACACTGGGCAGCTGGGATAGAGCACTGGGCTTGGAATTGGGAAGGCTCATCTTCAGGAATTTAAATCTGGCTTCAAACACTTCCTAGCTATGTGATCCTGGGAAAATCACTTGCACCTGTTTGCCTCAGTTTGTTCACCTGTAAAACGAGCTTGATAAGGAAAAGGCAAATTACTCTATTATCTTTGCCAAGAAAATCCCAAATGTGATCATCAAAACATACATGACTGAAACTACTGAACAACCACCACCTAACTAATCCTCTTCCCTAGTGCTATGACTAGCAAAATCACATTTTATATTCTTTGAGTTTCCATATCTAAAATCTAAAATGTTTTTCTGCTGCTTCTCCAAAAATTTTTGTCCTCATTTAATGCATTCCCATCCTTTCCAAGTCTCCTTTTCTTCCATTTTACTTTCCTGTTATGCCCTCTGGAAAATCTCCTTTCATTAATAAACTTATCTTCATTTTCTTATCTCCCAAAAGGAGAAAAATGGCATATCCATTATTGTTTATAGATCTAGCTTCTATAATCATCACTCAGCAAATATCCTTTGAAGTTACCTCCATTCTTCTATTTCACTCTGTCAAGATCCTTGTTACTGTAATCCACCAGTGTTTAAGTTATTTTCTCTCTTTTCTCACAAATAATTTAGTAGCTCACAAATAACTTTAATCTCCAACCTAACTCCTCCTACAATATTTGGAGACTATAATATACTTGTCTTTTTTTTTTTTTAAACGTTTTGACCTCCCAGTTGATCATATCCCTAAAACTCCTTGATTATTCTCTTCATTCCACCTTTACACAAAGATGAACATACTTTAGATGTCAACACTGGAACCTTAATTAAATTGAGTTGATTGGAACTTTGTCTCAGTGTGCAGAAATTTGGAGGACATTGACAGCACTTTCAATGTTTCAGCAGTACACAAACAACTGAATTCAGCACCTCCTTGATAAGAGTAATTAGTAAACCTAAGAAGCTAACATACAATGCATTTCTTTACTTTGGTGGGCATATTCCAAATGGTTACCTCTCAATCTGCCCTCTACCTCACAATAGTTTGAGGAGTGATTTCATATTAACTAGCTCTGGTATTTATGGTCCTTGCTCCAGGGACAAGATTTGTTCTTATTGACACCAAGCAATATTTAACCTTCATTATTTTTTTAAATAACTTTTTATTGACAGAAACCTTCATTATTTTTAATTTTGAAATTATTTTAGGAATATATTTGTGTCCTTTTATTTCTTTTGCCTTACTCTTTCTAACCTATTTTCTGGCCTTAATCTCTAAATTCTCTATCTTTACTTATTTTACTAGTCTATAGCTCTCATCCCAGTTTTTTTTTCCTTCCGATAAAGTTTTGAGTCTATAGTTATTTATTCCAAATATATATCCATATATCCATATATATGTGTGTGTGTGTATATATATATATATTGCATTTTCTGTTATCTTTCTTCTCTTAATGTCTTAGAACTAGTCAACTCTGGAGTAAACAAACATCTTTCTTCTTTGTTAATGCTGCCAAGCAGCTGAATAATCCTGGAAAAAGTTATTCTACCAGGTTTTCAATTACAACTTCATGTTTTCTAATCTCACTTTTGTTCTCATTACTCACAGCAAAACTTTTGTTTTTGTATTGACTATCTATCACCTCAGTGGCTTTTCAAATTTCTCTTCTCAAAGTCTCAAAGCCACCCATCTCCACCTTATTCATCACATGATGTTTCTTCTTACTTTATTCAGAAAATTGGGACCATCCACCATAAGCTTTCTTACCTCTCTTTCCCATTTCTGAAAACTCATCTATATCTTCTTTCATTTTTCTAATTTGTGAATATAGATAGATGGACAAATTATGGTATCAAGAAGTAATGGAATTCTATTATGCAGTTAGAAATGATTAGAGGGATGTTTTCAGACATTCAAAAGATTTATATAAAGGGATGAGGAATGGATGAATGCAACCAAGAGAACAGTTCATACAGTAATGACATTTATAGTGTCATTATAAATACAAGCAACTTCAAAAGACTTAAGGACTTTGAGAAACACATTGACCAATTATCATTTCAAAAGACTGATCACAAAGAATGATATCTATCATCCTGACAGATGGACATAACATTGAGGATAAGATACAAGTTTTTAGGACTTGGCCAATGTGGATTTTTTTTTTTTTGCTTAACTATGCATATTTGGGATAACAATTTTGTTTTATTTTTTCTTCTAGTGAAAGAGGGAAGGAAAAATAGATTTAAGTAAAAAAAATTAAAAATAAGAGGTTTGTTTCACCAGGCTTTATTCAGATGTCCTCAATTTCATTATCTATTGTTTCCTCTTGAAGCTTATCCCATTGATCCATCTACATCTCACATCTTCTATTCTCTCTCCTTGTTCACTGCTCCTTTCCTGCTGCCTATAAATATGTTCAAGCTAACCACATCCTTTTAAAAAACCCATTTGCCCTTGTCAGATTATTAAAACATTATCCTGTACATTTCTCCTCCCTTTACTGCCAACCCCTTAGAAATAATCATTTACACTTTCTGCCTCCACACCCTCAACATTTACTTACCACCCACTCGCTTTTCAACAAATTTTTGCAATCTAGCTTCAGATTCCATGATTCTACTGAAATGATTGTTACCAAGGTGACTATTGATCCCTTCACAGCTAAATCCAATGATGATTTCTCATTCCTCTGCCACCTTGACCTCTCTGCAGCTTTTGATCCTATTGATCATTCCATCCTGCATATTTTCTTCTCTGTTGTCTTCTGTAAAATCAATCTCCTTTAATCTTGCTATTGTCTTTTCTTTGTTAGAACACTATCCATTTCTATCCTCTTAAAATGCTCTTAAAAAGAACACCTTCTCTAGTACTCTGTCTTGGATCTCTCTTCTTCTCTTCTTTTCTTTCCTCTCTTCTCCTCTTCTCTCTTCTCCTATCTCCCATCCTCTTCTCTTTTTTCCTCTCTTCTCTTCTCTTTCTCCTCTCTGTCTCTCTTTTTCTTTTTTCTCTCTCTTTGTCTTTCTGTCTCTCTATCTCTATCTCTTCCATCCCTTTCCATCTCTCTCATCATCTCTTCTTATCTGTCTATCTTTGTCTCTTGCCTCAAATAATCCCATTTGTTCAAATTTAATCACTATATAGATATCTCCCAAATTATGTATGCTGCATATATATATCTCATCAGAACTTCAATTCTATATCAATTACATGGTAAATATTTTGGGAGGATATTCTATCTCAAATTTAATGTGTCTAAAATGAAATATGATCTTTACTCCCTAAATTCACTTCTCCAAACTTTTTCTGTTTCTCTTGATAATACCACCATTCATTTAGTTTCCTAGGTTTTTGAATTCAGAGATATCCTTGACTCTTTTTCATTTTCTTCTGTAACATTTAATAAAGTGCCAAAATTTGTGAATCCCACCTACAAAGCACCTCTAATGTCTGTTTCATTTTTCCACTCACATAATCATTATCCTGGTTCAAACCCTTATTTCCTTTAACTAATCCTATTGTAATAACTTCCTAAATTGGCTTCCTAATTTATCCCTTCATTTATCCAAATCCATGCTCCATGCAGCTACCAAAATAATATTTTCTGAAGAATATCATTACATTTCCAGCTTTAAAAAGCCTTCAGTGACTCCTCATTGCCTCTGGGAAAATACAATTCTCTTAGCTTAGAATTTAACCTCACCTAAAATCTGGAATCTTCCAAGCCTTATTCTATGCAAATTTCTTCAAAAACTAACCTTTTCTTAAATATGTTCCATTTCAGTCTTTTATTTATTCCTATAACTTGCTAAAAATTTTTGTGCCCGGAATTTTATCTTAATCTATCAGAATCTACTGACTATTTTAAGGAAAAGCCCATTTATTTCTATACTTGTTAATGCTTTTAATAGAAATGGATGTTGGATTTTATCAGATTTTTTTTTTCTGCATCTACTGAGATAATCATATGGTTTTTGGTAATTTGGTTACTGATATAGTGAATTATACTAATAGTATAGTCTTCCTATATTGAACCAGCCTTGCATTCCTGGTATAAATCCTACTTGGTCATGGTATATTATCCTGGGGATGATTATCTGTAATCTCTTTGCTAATATTTTATTTAAGATTTTTGCATCAATATTCATTAGGGAAATTGGTCTATAATTTTCTTTCTCTGTTGTTGTCCTACCAGGTTTAGGTATCAGTAACATGTCTGTGTTATAAAAGGAATTTAGTAGGAGTTCTTCATTCCCTATTTTTTCAAATAGTTCATATATTATTGGAGTTAATTGTTTTTTAAATGTTTGGTAGAACATGTAAATCCATCTGATCCTGGGGATTTTTTCTTAGGGAGTTGATTAATAGCTTGTTCTATTTCTTTTTCTAAAATAGGACTATTTAAATAATTTATTTCTGGGACTTCCGGTTAAGATGGCGGAGAGGAGGCACACAGCTGCATAAGCTCCACGCTTTCTCTCACTATCCATTTCATTACAAGCCTCTGAATTAATGCTTGACTGAAAAAAAACCCACAAATAGTTACCAAGAGAAGCCATCCTTGAGATTCGCCAAGAAAGGTCTGTCTTTATTGGAGGGCTGGGACGGTTTTAGATCGGGCGCAGGCGGCGGCAGTGAGAGCACGGGAGCAGACTGGAGAGGGGGTGGGGAGTGATCGCAGCCGTCTCTGCGGGGAGAGCTTCGCTACAGGTTTGGATACTTTGCTCCGGCAGCAAGTCAGCAGCCCAGCAGAGAAGCTAAAAACACCTGGGCTGAAGAATACAACCCCAAACAGCTGGAGTCTCTCGGGACCTGGCCGCTCCCCCCCCCCCCCCCCCCCCCCCCCCAGTGACTCAGCACGCTCTGGGATCTCAGAGTGCACGTGCAACACAGTCCTGCTAGTGCCTCACTGCTGCCCCCTGCAGTCTGTAGAGGAAGCTCGGTAACATATCCAGCCCCTCTCCCCCCTCCCCCCCAAAGAAAGACTCCAGTTTTTTCTGTTTTTCTTTGGTAGTTCGTCTTTGATTATTAGACAGAATGAGCAAGAAACTGAAGAGGACTTTAACCCTTGACAGCTTCTACACAGATAGAGAGCAGACTCTAAATCCTGAGGAGACTAAAAACAGACTGTCCCCAGGTGAATCCCCAAAGGAGGAGATCATCTGTTCCTCAGCACAGATGAACCTCATAGAAGTGATTAAAAAGGCTCTCACAAGGGAGCTAGAAGAAAAATGGGGAAAGCAGAGTGAGGCTTGGCAAAAGGAGAGGGAAGCTTGGGAAAAGGAGAGGGAGGCTTGGCAAAAAAGCCTGGAGAAAGTTAAAGAGAGAGTGGATAAAGAAGTAAAATCCTTGAAAAATAGGATTGGTGAACTGGAAAACAAAATTGGCGAAATGGAAAAACATTCCACAGAACAAAAGAACTCAATGGGACAATTAGAAAAAGATTTTTAAAAAGTGAGTGAAGAAAATACTTCACTAAAAATCAGAATTGAACAAATGGAATTGAATGACTCGAGGAGACAAGAAGAATCAGTCAAGCAAATCCAAAAAAAATCAAACAATGGAAAAGAATGTGAAATACCTTCTGGGGAAGACAACAGACCTGGAAAACAGATCCAGGAGAGACAATCTGAGAATCATTGGACTTCCAGAAAAACATGATGAAAAAAAGAGCCTGGACACTATTTTCCAGGAAATTATCAAAGAGAACTGCCCAGAAGTCATAGGAACAGAGGAAAAAATAAACATTGAAAGGATTCATCGATCACCCACTGAAAGGGATCCTAAAAATCAAAACACCAAGGAATATAGTGGCCAAATGCCAGAACCTTCAGATGAAGGAAAAAATATTGCAAGCGGCTAGAAAAACCCAATTCAAGTATCAAGGAGCCACAATAAGGATCACCCAGGATCTGGCAGCATCCACATTAAAAGATCGAAGGGCCTGGAATATGATATTCCGAAAGGCTAAGGAACTTGGTATGCAACCAAAAATAACTTACCCAGCGAGAATGAGCATCTTTTTCCAGGGAAGAAGATGGACATTCAACGAAGTAAGCGAATTTCATCTATTTCTGATGAAAAAGCCAGAACTTAACAAAAAGTTTGATCTACAAATATAGAACTCAAGACAAATCTAAAAAGATAAAGATTAATCTTGGGAACTATATTTCGACTATATAGATGTATAAAGAATACATGTATACCTTGTTCTAGAAATTGATGTGGAAAGGACACTGTACCAGAAAAAGGGTAAAGTGGGGGTAGTACATCTCATGAAGAGGCATAGGAAACCTATTATATCTGAGAAAAAGAATGGAGGGGGATGAATATAGTGGGTATCTTACTGCCTTCAGAATTGGCTTTAAGTGAAAAATCTTAAGACATATTCAATCTATGGTGAAACTTCTCCCACCTCATTGAAAAGTGAGAAGGGAAAAGTGAAAAGGGAAGGAATAAGCTAAGCGGAAGGGAATACGGAAACTGGGAGGGAAAGGGGTAAGATAGGGGGAGGAACTCTAAGGTGGGGGGAGGGATACTAAAAAGGGAGAGCTGTGAGAAGCAAGTGATGCTCACAAGCTTAATACTGGGAAGGGGGGAAAGGGGAAAGAAGGGAGAAAAGCGTAAACCAGGGTTAACAAGATGGCAAGTAATACAGAATTGGTCATTCTAACCATAAATGTGAATGGGGTAAACTCCCCCATAAAGAGGAAGCGGTTAGCAGAATGGATTAAAAGCCAGAATCCTACAATATGTTGTTTACAGGAAACACACCTGAAGCGGGGAGATACATGCAGGTTAAAGGTAAAAGGTTGGAGCAAAATCTACTATGCTTCAGGTGAAGTCAAAAAAGCAGGGGTAGCCATCCTGATCTCAGATCAAGCTAAAGCAAAAATTGATCTAATTAAAAGAGATAAGGAAGGGCACTATATCTTGCTAAAGGGTAGCATGGATAATGAAGCACTATCTATATTAAACATATATGCACCAAGTGGTGTAGCATCTAAATTCTTAAAAGAGAAATTAAGAGAGCTGCAAGAAGAAATAGACAGCAAAATTATAATAGTGGGAGATCTTAACCTTGCACTCTCAGAATTAGATAAATCAAACCACAAAATAAATAAGAAAGAAGTCAAAGAGGTAAATAGAATATTAGAAAAGTTAGATATGATAGATCTCTGGAGAAAATGTAATGGAGACAGAAAGGAATACACTTTCTTTTCAGCAGTTCATGGAACCTACACAAAAATTGACCATATATTAGGACATAAAAACCTCAAACTCAAATGCAGTAAGGCAGAAATAGTAAATGCATCCTTTTCAGACCACGATGCAATGAAAATTACATTCAACAAAAAACCAGGGGGAAGTAGACCAAAAAATAATTGGAAACTAAATAATCTCATACTAAAAAATGATTGGGTGAAACAGCAAATCATAGACATAATTAATAACTTCACCCAAGAAAACGATAATAATGAGACATCATACCAAAATGTATGGGATGCAGCCAAAGCGGTAATAAGGGGAAATCTCATATCTCTAGAGGCCTATTTGTATAAAATAGAGAAAGAGAAGGTCAATGAATTGGGTTTGCAACTAAAAATGCTAGAAAAGAAACAAATTAAAAGCCCCCAGTCAAACACTAAACTTGAAATTCTAAAAATAAAAGGAGAGATCAATAAAATTGAAAGTAAAAAAACTATTGAATTAATTAATAAAACTAAGAGTTGGTTCTATGAAAAAACCAACAAAATAGACAAACCCTTAGTAAATCTGATTAAAAAAAGGAAAGAGGAAAATCAAATTGTTAGTCTTAAAAATGAAAAGGGATAACTCGCCACTAACGAAGAGGAAATTAGAGCAATAATTAGGAGTTACTTTGCCCAACTTTATGCCAATAAATTCGACAACTTAAAAGAAATAGAAAAATACCTCCAAAAATATAGCTTGCCCAAACTAACCGAGGAAGAAGTAAATATCCTAAACAGTCCCATCTCAGAAAAAGAAATAGAACAAACTATCAATCAACTCCCTAAGAAAAAATCCCCAGGACCAGATGGATTTACATGTGAATTCTACCAAACATTTAAAGAACAATTAACTCCAATGTTATATAAACTATTTGAAAAAATAGGGATTGAAGGAGTCCTACCAAACTCCTTTTATGACACAGACATGGTACTGATACCTAAACCAGGTAGGCTGAAAACAGAGAAAGAAAATTATAGACCAATCTCCCTAATGAATATTGATGCTAAAATCTTAAATAAAATATTAGCAAAAAGATTACAGAAAATTGTCACCAGGATAATACACAATGACCAAGTAGGATTTATACCAGGAATGCAGGGCTGGTTCAATATTAGGAAAACTATTAGCATAATTGACTATATCAATAACCAAACAAACAAAAACCATATGATCATCTCAATAGATGCAGAAAAAGCATTTGATAAAATCCAACATCCATTCCTAATAAAAACACTTGAGAGCATAGGAATAAATGGACTTTTCCTTAAAATAGTCAGGAGCATATATTTAAAACCATCAGTAAGCATCATATGCAATGGGGAAAAACTGGAACCTTTCCCAGTAAGATCTGGAGTGAAGCAAGGTTGCCCACTATCACCATTATTATTTAATATCGTATTAGAAACACTAGCCTCGGCAATAAGAGTCGAGAAAGATATTAAAGGAATTAGAGTAGGCAATGAGGAAACCAAACTATCACTCTTTGCAGATGATATGATGGTATACCTAGAGAACCCCAGAGATTCTACTAAAAAGCTATTGGAAATAATTCATAATTTTAGCAAAGTAGCTGGCTACAAAATAAATCCCCATAAATCCTCAGCATTTTTATACATCACCAACAAAACCCAACAGCAAGAGATACAAAGAGAAATCCCATTCAGAATAACTGTTGATATCATAAAATATTTGGGAATCTATCTACCAAAGGAAAGTCAGGAATTATATGAGCAAAATTATAAAAAAGTCTCCACACAAATAAAGTCAGACTTAAATAATTGGAAAAATATTAAGTGTTCTTGGATTGGCCGAGCGAACATAATAAAGATGACAATACTCCTTAAACTAATCTATTTATTTAGTGCTATACCAATCAGATTTCCAAGAAAATATTTTAATGATCTAGAAAAAATAACAACAAAATTCATATGGAACAATAAAAAGTCGAGAATCTCAAGGGAATTAATGAAAAAAAAATCAAATGAAGGTGGCCTAGTTGTACCTGATCTAAAATTATATTATAAAGCAGCAGTCACCAAAACCATTTGGTATTGGCTAAGAAATAGATTAGTGGATCAGTGGAAAAGGCTAGGTTCACAAGACAGAATAGTCAACTATAGCAATCTAGTGTTTGACAAACCCAAAGCCCCTAACTTCTGGGAAAAGAATTCATTATTTGATAAAAAACTGCTGGGATAATTGGAAATTAGTATGGCAGAAATTAGGCATGGACCCACACTTAACACCATATACCAAGATAAGATCGAAATGGGTCCATGACCTAGGTATAAAGAACGAGATTATAAATAAATTAGAGGAACATAGAATAGTTTATCTCTCAGACTTGTGGAGGAGAAAGAAATTTGTGACCAAAGATGAACTAGAGACCATTACTGATCACAAAATAGAAAATTTTGATTACATCAAATTAAAAAGCCTTTGTACAAATAAAACTAATGCAAACAAGATTAGAAGGGAAGCAACAAACTGGGAAAACATCTTCACAGTTAAAGGTTCTGATAAAGGCCTCATTTCCAAAATATATAGAGAACTGACTCAAATTTATAAGAAATCAAGCCATTCTCCAATTGATGAATGGTCAAAGGATATGAACAGACAATTTTCAGAGGATGAAATTGAAACTATTACCACTCATATGAAAGAGTGTTCCAAACCATTATTGATCAGAGAAATGCAAATTAAGACAACTCTGAGATACCACTACACACCTGTCAGATTGGCTAAGATGACAGGAAAAAATAATGATGAATGTTGGAGGGGATGCGGGAAAACTGGGACACTAATGCATGGTGGAGCTGTGAACGAATCCAACCATTCTGGAGAGCAATCTGGAATTATGCCCCAAAAATTATCAAATTGTGCATACCCTTTGATCCAGCAGTGTTTCTATTGGGCTTATATCCCAAAGAAATACTAAAGAAGGGAAAGGGACCTGTATGTGCCAAAATGTTTGTAGCAGCCCTGTTTGTAGTGGCTAGAAACTGGAAAATGAATGGATGCCCATCAATTGGAGAATGGCTGGGTAAATTGTGGTATATGAATGTTATGGAATATTATTGTTCTGTAAGAAATGACCAGCAGGATGAATACAGAGAGGACTGGCGAGACTTACATGAACTGATGCTAAGTGAAATGAGCAGAACCAGGAGATCATTATACACTTCGACAACGATATTGTATGAGGACATATTTTGATGGAAGTGGATTTCTTTACAAAGAAACCTGAGTTTCAATTGATAAACGATGGACAAAAGCAGCTACACCCAAAGAAAGAACACTGGGAAACGAATGTGAACTATCTGCATTTTTGTTTTTCTTCCTGGGTTATTTATACCTTCTGAATCCAATTCTCCCTATGCAACAAAAGAACTGTTCAGTTCTGCAAGCATATATTGTATCTAGGATATACTGCAACATATCCAACATATAAAGGACTGCTTGCCATCTAGGGGAGGGGGTAGAGGGAGAGAGGGAAAAAAAATCGGAACAGAAACGAGTGTCAATATAAAGTAATTATTAAATAAAAATTTAAAAAAATAAATAATTTATTTCTGCTTCTGTTAGTCTAGATAATTTTTATTTTTGTAGGTATTCCTCCATTTCACTTAGGTTGTCAAATATATTGGCATAAAGTTGGGCAAAGTAACTCCTGATAATTGCTCTAGTTTTCTCTTCATTGGTGGATAGTTCTCCCTTTTCATTTTTGAGACTAATAATATTATTTTTCTCTTTCCTTTTTCTAATCAAGTTCACTAAAGGTTTATCTATTTTATTGTTTTTTTCATAAAACCAACTCTTAGTTTTATTTATTAATTCAATAGTTTTTTTTTACTTTCAATTTTATTGATACCTCCTTTTCTTTTTAGAATTTTAAGTTTTGTATTTGATTGGGGGGTTTTAATTTGTTCTTTTCTAGATTTTTTATTGTAAATCCAATTTATTGATCTTCTCTTTCTATATTTTATACAAGTAAGCCTCTAGAGTTATAAAATTTCCCCTTGTTACCACTTTGGCTGCATTCCACAATTTGTTGTCTCATTACTGTCATTCTCTTGGATGAAATTATTAATTGTGTCTATGATTTGCTGTTTTACTCATTCATTCTTTAGGGTGAGATTATTTAGTTTCCGATTTCTTTTTGCTCTGTTTTTCCCTGTCCCTTTATTGAATTAATTTTTATTGCATTGCAATCTGAAAAAAAATACATTTACTATTTCTGCCTTTCTGCATTTGATTTTTAGGTCTTTATGTCCTAATATATGGTCAGTTTTTGTATAGGTTCTATGAACTGCCAAGAAGAAAGTATACTCCTTTCTATCTCCATTCAATTTTCTCCAAAGATCTATTATATCTAGTTTTTCTAGTATTCTATTTACCTCTTTAACTTCTTTCTTATTTATTTTGTGGTTTGATTTTTCTAGTTCTGAGAGAGCAAGGTTGAGATCTCCCACTATTATAGCTTTGCTATCTATTTCTTTTTGTGAGTTTCTTAATTTCTCCTTTAGGAATTTAGATGCTATACCACTTGGGACATATATGTTTAATATTGATATTGTTTCATTATCTATGGTACCCTTTAGCAAGATATATTTTCCTTCCTTATCTCTTAATGAGATCTATTTTTGCTTTTGCTTGATCTGAGATCAGGATAGCTATCCTATCCCTGATTTTTTTTTTTTTTACTTCACCTGAATCATTAGAGATTCTACTCCAGCCTTTTTACCTTTTCTCTATATATACCACTCTGCTTTAAATGTTTCTTGTAAACAACATATTGTAGGATTATGACTTTTAATCTAGTCTGCTATCCACTTCTGCTTTGTGAGAGAGTTTACTCCATTCACATTTACAGTTAGAACTATGGATTCTGTATTTCCTGCCATTTTATGAACCCCCAATTATACTTGTCTCTTTCTTTTTCCCTTTTCCCTCCTCCCCAGTATTTTACTTATGAGCACTACTTGCGTTAAGCAGTCCACCCCCTTTAGAAACCCTTCCCCTTTCTTATACCTTTCCCCTGCTATTTCTCTTTTCCCTTCTATTTAGCCTACCCCTTCCCTTTTTCCTTTTTCCCTCCCACTTTTGTATAAGATGAGAGATGTTTCTCAGTAAAACCAAATATATCTAATATTCTTTCTTTGGGCCAAATCTGATGAGAGTAAGATTCACACAGTATTCATCACTCTCTCTTCTTTTCCCAATTATAATATATTTTCTTTGCCTCTTCCTGAGATGTAATTTCACTGTTATTTCCTCCACTTCCCCCCTTTTTTCTCTTACAATCCCCTTTCCATCTTGTTTCTTTTTTTATATTATAACAGTAAAATCAGATTATACATGTATTCTAACTATATACCCATAACAGAAATACAGTTCTCAAGAGTTTTTTTTTTCTTTTTACTTTTTTTATGCTTCTCTTGATTTCTATATTTGGAGGTCAATTTTTTTTTGTTTAGCTCTGGTCTTTTCATCAAAAATACATGGAATTCACTTATTTTATTGAATGTCCATCTTCTTCCCTGAAAGAAACTGCTCAGTTTAGCAGAGTAATTTATTCTTGGCTGCATTCCAAGATCCTTCGCCTTTCAGAATATCAGCTAGTAGGTGCTGAGTAATTCTTTTTGTGGCTCCTCGGTATTTGAAATTTTTCTTTCTGTTTGCTTGCAATATTTTTCTTGATCTGATAGTTCTCAACTTTAGCCACGGTATTCCTTGGGATTGTAATTTTGGAGTCTCTTTCAGGAGGCATTAGGTGAATTCTTTCAATGATCATTTTATGTTTTGTTTCTATGGTATCTAGGCAGTTCTCTTTGATGATTTCCTGGAAGATAATGTATAGGTTCTTTTTTCATCATGTATTTCAGGGAGTCCAGTATTCCTTCAATTGTCTCTCCTAGATCTATTTTCCAGGTCAGTTGTTTTTGGTTTTGCTTGACTGATTCTTATCATCATATTGAGTCATTCATTTCCATATGTTCAATTCTGAATTTTAATATGTTATTTTCTTCATTTATTTATTTATTTTTTACTTCTTTTTGTATTTGTCCAATTGAATTTTTAAATGAGAGTTGTTTTGTTCTATGGCATTTTTTCCATTTTACAAATTCTGTTTTTAAGCAGATATTTTCTTTTTCTATTTCACAAATTCTGTTTTTCTGGTAGTTGCTTTCTTTTTCCATTTTATCAAATCTTTTATATGCTTTTCCTATTTCACTAAGTCTATTTTGTGTTGCCTTTTTCAAATCCTCTTGTAAAGCTTTCAAGTCCTTTCCCCATTTTTCTTTTAGCTCCCTTTAAAGATCCTTTTTAATTTCTTCTAGGAGAACCTTGTGTGATGGGGATCAGGTTACATCACCTTTTGGGGTTTCTTCTGGAGACAATCTGCCTTTAGTCTCCTCAGGGTTTGAAATCTGTTCTTCTCTTTCCCCATAAAAGCTGTCAATTGTTGGAATTGTTTACTTCTTTACTCATTTTTTTAAAGTTAAATTAAGGTCTGCCTTTAGGGCAGGAGAGATTTTTCAACCAACAACAGCTACAGCAGGGTCAGTGCTAATTCACTCCTGGTGCTGGGTGGTTATGGCCAGGTCCCCTGAGATTCTGGCGTTTTGGGGTTCACCACTGATCTTTTGTTTTAGTGTTGGATGCTTTATAACTTCTTTGCTGATCTACTAACTTGTAACCAGGGCAGAGTGGCCAACACTGCTGTAGATTCCTGTAGATTCCCCCCTCTGCCCCCTCTCCCCCCACATGGAAATTCTCTGCCCCATGGAGTCCCAATGTTCCAGGGCTCTGCACTGTCTGCCCTGGCCTTTGTAGTCAGTGGTTAGTGTTAGGCTGTCTGCCTCCCATTTCAGATTGAAACAGACCTTTTTTGGAGATCTTTGAAATTATCTTATGCTGATAACTTGTGGCACTTCCAATACTCTGCTGGTCCAGAGCTATTTCAGAGGCTGAATTTTATAATTGTTGTGAGAGTTGTAAAGGTCAGAGAGAAATGTGTGTTGTCTCTGTCATCTTGGCTCTACCCCCGGAAATCCCTGATAAAATAATTCTTAAAGCCAAATGCTGCAGCATCATTTTATAAATGGTGACTAGAATTGTTGAGGTTAGTTGCTAATCCCAGAAATGTTAACCAGAAATTATTTCCTAATGTGTTGTTATTTAGACCTTATGAAAAAAAGCTCTTTTCCAAATCTTTGTTACATTGTAGATGTCCCAAACTACCTTCTCCTCTCATTAGATCCTTTTCTCTCCCAGAAAGAGGATGTTTTTCTTTTTTTCTATTTTTTGGAGGGGGGAGATCCCACACAAACTTGCCCAAGGATAATGAAGACTGCTATTCTCTTTAGAGACAGATCTAGAAGGTGAATATTTTCCCTTCATAATAGCACTTTTCTGACTTCTGTCACAGTGCATTCCTGAACCAGGTGTGTCTGTCAGGAGAAATTACTTACTTTCAAGATCTATATGTAGACTTTATTTTCCCCTTCCTCTCTCCTTAGAAAAAAGAAAAAGTCTCAAGGAGATCATTGCTGCATTTCTGTTCCTCAGCACCTGTTCCTTGCAAGAAGCCTAGAAGAATTCAGACAAAATCAGGAGGGGGAGCCATTTTAAAAGGATAATAAATGATGCATTTGAATTTTTTAAAAAATTAATTGTCACATTAAGGAGGATTATTTTTCCCTTTCCTATAAAAATATAAATCAAACATGAATATAATCTCTAACAACTTGAGCCATATCAAACTGATACAACTTGAAGTTTCATGTTTGACTCATACTGGCCTTGATTTTATATCAGTGTGGAATTTCTTAGATAGATAAAATTCATAAGATATAACTTTGAGATCTTTTAACTCAATTTTGTGAAAATTGAGGCCAAGGCAGATTAACTAATATGCCTGACTTTGCACATACCTCTACTGTAATTAAATATTTTAGCCTACTATTGACTTTAAAAAATTGATGATTTGAAATTTTGTGCAATCACAGTTGACTGGTATCATTCTCTTACACAAATTCAAGAAAATCACTAAATACAAAAATTGAATACTTTCTTTTATTTTAGTGAAATCATTCATTAATTTAAATTTAGCTAGTCCTTTAGGAATATCTAAACAGATCCATATCTAAGGTGAGAGATTGGAATGCTGCTCCAGGCGTTCCACATTTAGACCTCAATAATGGCACTTCAGATAGAAATAACAAAAAATGGAAATATCTCTGAATTTGGAATGAGAAGAGTGGGTTTTAAATACTGATTCTGCTAAATACTTACCTATATAATCCTGGGCAAGTCACTTAATGTCTTTGCAGCTCTGGTTTATAATCTTTAAAAATGAAGAGACTAAGCAATGACCTTTAACAAATTCTTCTAATCATCAATTCATGCCATAAGGACTTTAATATCTGAAAATACAGAATTTCCAAATTTCAAACCTCTATGTCCTGAGTATCCAAGTCATAAATCATAGCATTATTGCTTTGTGTATCTGATTTAACTTTTAAAAATTCTTATAGTAAAGTTCCTGACCACTGTCCTTACTTTCAACCACCAATGAAGTTTAATTGCTAAGTTAAAACTTCAAGCTAACTGTGGATAACAGATATCCCATACAGCTAAAATAAATTATTTTAACCATGAAAAAAACAATGTGGAAAATATCCATCCATCTAATTGTCCAGTAGTCAAAACATGAAAATTTATGAACTTTCAAACATAATAGACAGGTATTGTGGTAAAATTCCAGAAATACAATCTCAAGGAAAAACACTGCAAGCTGCCAGACAAAAACAATTCAGATATTAAGGAACAACAGTCAGGATTACCCAGGATTTGGGTAATATGGGATCAGAGGACCTAGAATACCATATTCCAGAAGGCAAAGGACTTGGAGTTACAACCAAGAATTAATTCAGTGAGACTGAGCATCATCTTTCAGGGGAGGTGATAGATCTTCAATGAAGTAAGAAACTTTGAATCATTTCTATTGGAAAAAAAAAAACAGAACTAAACAGAAAAATTAATCTACAAACACAGGACACAAGAGAAGTAAAAAAAAAAAAAAGGTAAATAGGGAGAAATATATATATTATTTAAAAGTTCAAGTGTTTACATTCCTTAATGGGAAAAATGATAACTTTATTTGTTTATTATAACTTTTTATTGACAAAACATATGCATGGGTAATTGTTTACAACATCGTCCTTTGCACTCACTTCTGTACCAACTTTTCCCTTCCCTCCCTCCACTCCCTTTCTTAGATGGCAGGCAGTGTTATACATGTTAAATATGTTATAGTATATCCTAGATACAATATATGTGTGCAGAACCATACAGTTCTCTTATTGCACAAGAAGAATTGGATTTAGAGGGTAAAAATAACCTGGGGAAAAACTGCAAGTAGTCCACATTCATTTCTCAGTGTTCCTTCTCTGAGCATAGCTGATTGTGTCTATCATTGTTCAATTGGAGCTGAATTAGATCTCTCTTTGTCAAAGATATCCACTTCCGGCCTTCCGGCCAAGATGGTGGAGAGGAGGCACACAGCTGTGTAAGCTCCACGTTTTCTCTCAGAATTAATTTCATTATAAGCTTCTGAATTAATGCTTGACTGAAACCCCACCCCCTCCCCCCCACAAATAGTTACAAAGAGAAGACATCCTTGAAATTTGCCAGGAAAGGTCTGTTTTTGCTCGAGGGTGGGGAAGGTTTTTGATCTGGCACAGGTTGAGGGCAGGCAGCGGCAGCGAGAGCACAGCAGGCAGCTCACAGTCAAGCAGACCGGAGTGGGGTGGGGATCTCAGCCATCTCTGCGGGGAGAGCTTTGCTACAGGATTGGATACTTTGCCCTGGCAGCAAACCAGCAGACAAGCAGAGAAGCTAAAAACACCAGGGGTACAGAATAGGACCCCAAACAGCTGGAGAGCTCAGGCACAGCACAGCTATCACTGTCCTGTTAGTGCCTCACTGCTTCCCCTCTCCACCCCCTCCCCCCCCAGGTAGTCTGTAGAGGAAGCTTGGTAACACCACCCAGCTCCTCCCCCCAAAAAAGCAGATTCCATTTGGGTTTTTTTTCTTTTTTTCTTTGCTAGTTTGTCTTTGATTCTTCTCTGACAAAATGAGCAAAAAATTGAAATGGACCTTAATCATTGACAACTTCTATACAGATAGAGAGCAGACTCTAAACCCAAAGGAGACTAAAAACAGACTGTCTCCAGCTGAATCCCCAAGGGAGGATAACATCTGGTCCTCAGCACAAATGAATCTCATAGAAGAAAGGCTCTCACAAGAGAGCTAGAAGAAAAGTGGGAAAAGGAGAGGGAGGCTTGCCAAGAGAGTCTGGAGAAGTCATCCCACACATTTAAAGACAGAGTGGACAAAGAAATCAAATCATTGAAGAATAGAATTAGTGAGTTGGAAACAGAAAATAGCTCTTTAAAAAATAAAATTGGCAAAATGGAAAAAAATTCTATAGAACAAAACAACTCACTTAAAAATTCAATTGGACAATTAGAAAAAGATATTTAAAAAGTGAGTGAAGAAAATACTTCATTGAAAATCAGAATCGAACAAATGGAATTGAATGACTCTAGGAGACAACAAGAATCAGTGAAGCAAAACCAAAAAAAAATCAAACAATAGAAAAAAATGTGAAATACCTTCTTGGGAAAACAACAGACCTGGAAAATAGATCTAGGAGAGATAATCTGAGAATTATTGGAGTCCCAGAAAAATATGATGAAAAAAAGAGCCTGGACACTATTTTCCAGGAAATTATCAAAGAGAACAGCCCAGAAGTCATAGAAACAGAAGGCAAAATAGACATTGAAAGAATTCATTGATCACCTACTGAAAGGGATTCTAAAATCAAAACACCAAGAAATATAGTGGCCAAATGTCAGACCCTCAGGCAAAGGAAAAATTACTGCAAGCAGCTAGAAAAACCCAATTCAAATATAGAGGAGCCACAATAAGGATTACCCAGAATCTAGCAGCATCCACATTAAAAGATCGAAGGGTCTGGAATATGATATTCTGAAAGGCTAAGGAACTCGGTATGCAACCAAAAATAACTTACCCGACCAGAATGAGCATCTTTTTCCAGGAAAGAAGATGGACATTTAATGAAATAAGCGAATTTTCCTATTTTTGGTGAAAAAAAACAGAACTTAACAAAAAGTTTGATTTACAAATATAGAACTCAAGAGAAATCTAAAAAGGTAAAAAGAAATCTTGGGAACTATATTTCTGCTATAAAGATGTATAAGAATACATGTATACCTTGTTTTAGAAACTAGAGGTAGAAAGGACATTGTACCAGAAAAAGGGTAAAGTGGGAGTACTACATCACATGGAGAGGCAAAGGAAACCTATTATATCTGAGAGAAAGAATGGAGGGGGATTAACATAGTGTGTATCTTACTGCCATCAGAATTGGTTTCAAGAGAAAAATATTAGGCATATTCGATTTATGGTGAAATTTCTCCCACCTCATTGAAAAGTGGGAGGGGAAAAGTGAAAAGAGAAGGAGTAAGCTAAGCTGAAGGGAATACAGAAATGGTGAGGAAAAGGGGTAAGATAGGGGGAAGGAACTCAAAGGTGGAGGGAAGGATACTAAAAAGGGAGGACTGTGAGAAGCATGTGGTGCTCACAAGTTTAATACTGGGAATGGGGGGTAAGGGAGAAGGAAAAGAGAAAAGCATAAGCAGGGGCTAACAAGATGGCAAGTAATAAAGACTTGGTAATTTTAACCATAAATGTGAATGGGGTAAACTCCCCCATAAAGAGGAAGCAGTTAGCAGAATGGATTAAAAACTAGAAACCTACAATATGTTGTTTACAGGAAACACACCTAAGCAGGGAGACACATACAGAGTAAAAGTAAAAGGTTGGAGCAGAATCTACTGTGCTTCAGGTGAAGTCAAAAAAGCAGGAGTAGCCATCCTAATCTCAGATCAAGCAAAAGCAAAAATTGATCTAATTAAAAGAGAGAAGGAAGGGCACTATATCTTACTAAAGGGTAGCATAGGTAATGAAGCAATATATTAATGCAATTAATAAATGCAATATATTAATTGCAATTAAACAATTAATATTAATAATATAATGAATGAATAATATAATGAATGAATATAATAATAATATAATGAAGAATATGAAGCATATATTAAACATATATGCACCAAGTGGTGTAGCATCTAAATTCTTAAAAGAGAAATTAAGAGAGCTGCAAGAAGAAATAGAGAACAAAACTATAATAGTGGGAGATCTCAACCTTGCACTCTCAGAATTAGATAAATCAAACCACAAAATAAATAAGACGTCAAAGAGGTAAATAGAATACTAGAAAAGTTAGATATGATAAATCTCTGGAGAAAACTAAATGGAGAGAGAAAGGCATGCACTTGCTTTTCAGCAGTTCATGGAACTATACAAAAATTGACCACATATTAGGACATAAAATCCTCAAACTCAAATGCAGTAAGGCAGAAATGGTAAATACATCACTTTCAGATCAATGCAATGAAAATTATATTCAACAAAAAGCCAGCAGAAAATAGACCAAAAAATAATTGGAAACTAAATAATCTCATACTAAAGAATATTTGGGTGAAACAGCAAATCATAGACATAATTAATAACTTCACCCAAGAAAATGACAATAATGAGATGTCATACCAAAATGTGTGGGATGTAGCCAAAGCTGGAAATTTTATATCTCTACAGGCCTACTTGCATAAAATAGAAAAACAAAAGGTCAATGAATTGTGCTTGTAAATAAAAATGCTAGTAAAGGAACAAATTAAAAACCCCCAGTCAAATACTAAGTTTGAAATTCTAAATATAAAAGGAGAGATTAATAAAATTGAAAGGAACAAAAAAAACTATTGAATTAATTAATAAAACTAAGAGTTGATTCTATGAAAAACAAACAAAATAGATAAATCTTTAGTAAATCTGATTTTTTAAAAAAGAGGAAAATCAAAGAGTTAGTCTTAAAAATGAAAAGAAAGAACTTGCCACTAACAAAGAAGAAATTAGAGCAATAATTAGGAATTACTTTGCCCAGCTTTATGGCAATAAATTCAATAACTGAAATGAAATGGAAGAATAGCTTCAAAAATATAGCTTTCCCAGATTAACAGAGGAAGAAGTAAATATCCCAAATAGTCCCATTTTAGAAAAAGAAATAGAACAAGCTATTAATCAACTCCATAAGAAAAAATCCCTAGGACCAGGTGGATTTGCATGTGAATTCTACCAAACATTTAAAGAACAATTAACTCCAGTGCTATATAAACTATTTGAAATAGGGATTGAAGGAGTCCTACCAAATTCCTTTTATGACACAGACAGGGTATTATCTAAACCAGATAGGTTGAAAACACAGAAAGAAAATTATAGACCAATCTCCCTAAATGAATATTGATGCTAAAATCTTAAATAAAATATTAGCAAAAAGATTACAGAAAATAATTCTCAGGATAATACACTGTGACCAAGTAGGATTTATACCAGGAATGCAGGGCTGGGTTCAACATTAGGAAAACTGTTAGCATAATCGACTATATCAATAACCAAATTAACAAAAGCCATATAATCATCTCAATAGATGCAGAAAAAGCATTTGATAAAATCCAACATCCATTCTTAATAAAAACACTTGAGAGTATAGGAATAAATGGACTTTTCCTTTAAAATAGTCAGGAGAATATATTTAAAACCTTCAGTAAGCATCAGATGCAATAGGGAAAAATTGGAACCTTTCCCAGGAAGATCTGGAGTGAAGCAAGGTTGCCACTATCATCATTATTATTCAATATTGTATTAGAAATGCTAGCCTCAGCAATAGGAGTCGAGAAAGAGATTAATGGAGTTAGAATGGGCAATGAGGAGACCAAATTATCACTCTTTGCAGATGATATGATGGTATACTTAGAGAACCCCAGAGATTCTACTAAAAAGCTATTAGAAATAATTCATAACTTTAGCAAAATTGCAAGATATAAAATAAATCCCCATAAATCCTCAGCATTGTTATACATCATCAATAAAATCTAACAGAAAAAGAGAAAAGAGAAATTCCATTCATAATAACTGTCGACAGCATAAAATATTTGGGAATCTATCTGCCAAAGGAAAGTCAGGAATTATATGAGCAAAATTACAAAAAAATTTCCACACAAATAGAGTCAGACTTAAATAATTGGAAAAATATTAAGTGCTCTTGGATAGGCCAAGCAAATATAATAAAGACGACAGTACTCCCTAAACTAATCTATTTATTTAGTGCTATACCAATCAGTCTTCCAAGAAAATATTTTAATGATCTAGAAAAAATAACAATAAAATTCATATAGAAGAACAAAAGTTTGAGAATCTCAAGGGAATTAATGAAAAAAAAATCAAATGAAGGTGGCCTAGCTGTACCTGATCTAAAACTATATATAAATCAGCAGTCACCAAAACCATTTGGTATTGGCTATGAAATAGATTAGTTGATTAGTGGAATATTTTAGGTTCACAAGATAAAATAGTCAACTATAGCAATCTAGGGTTTGACAAACCCAAAGATTCTAACTTTGGGGATAAGAATTCATTATTTGACAAAAACTGCTGGGATACCTGGAAATTAGTATGGCAAAAATTAGGCATGGACCCACACTTAACACCATATAACAAGATAAGCTCAAAATGGGTCCTTGATTTAGACATAAAGAACAAGATTATAAATAAATTAGAGCAACGTAGGATAGTTTACTTCTCAGACTTATGGAGGAGGAAGGAATTTGTGACCCAAAACGAATTACAGATCATTATTGATCACAAAATAGAAAATTTTGATTATATCAAATTAAAAAGCCTTTGTACAAACAAAACTAATGTGAACAAGATTAGAAGGGAAGCAACAAACTGGAAAAACATTTTTACAATTAAAGGTTCTTATAAAAGCCTCATTTCCAAAATATATAGAGAATTGGCTCTAATTTATAAGAAATCAAGCCATTCTCCAACTGATAAATGGTCAAGGGATATGAACAGACAATTTTTTAGATGATGAAATTGAAACTATTTCTACTCATATGAAAGTGTGTTTCAAATCACTATTGATCAGAGAAATGCAAATTAAGACAACGCTGAGATACCACTACACACCTGTCAGATTGGCTAAGACGACAGGAAAAATAATGATGAATGTTGGAGGATATGTGGGAAAACTGGGATACTGCTGCATTATTGATGGAGTTGTGAATGAATCCAACCATTCTGGAGAGCAATCTGGAATTATGTCGAAAACGTTATCAAACTGTGCATACCCTTTGATCCAGCAGTGCTATTACTGGGCTTATACCCCAAAGAGATACTAAAGAAGGGAAAGGAACCTGTATGTGCCAAAATGTTTGTGACAGCTCTGTTTGTCGTGGCTAGAAACTGGAAAATGAATGGATGCCCATCAATTGGAAAATGGTTGGGTAAATTGTGGTATATGAATGTTATAGAATATTATTGTTCTGTAAGAAATGACCAGCAGGATGAATACAGAGAGGCTTGGAATGACTTACATGAACTGATGCTGAGTGAAATGAGCAGAACCAGGAGATCATTATATACTTCAACAACAATACTGTATGAGCATGTATTCTGATAGAAGTGGATTTCTTTGACAAAGAGATCTAACTCAGTTTTAATTGATAAATGATGGACAGAAGCAGCTACACCGAAAAAGAACACTGGGAAATGAATATAAACTGTTTGCATTTTTGTTTTTCTTCCCGAGTTATTTCTACCTTCTGTAGTAGGATATACTGTGACATATTTAACATGTATAGGACTGCTTGCCATCTGGGGGAGGGAATGGAGAGAGGGCGGGGAAAAAATTGGAACAGAAGTGAGTACAAGGGATAATGTTGTAAAAAACTACCCTGGCATGGGTTCTATCAATAAAAATTTATTTAAAAAAAAAGATATCCACTTCCTCAGAATACATCCTCATACAATATTGTTGAAGTCTATAGTGGTCTCCTGGTTCTGCTCATTTCACTCAGCATCAGTTCATGTAAGTCATTCCAAGTCTCTCTGTATTCATCCTGCTGGTCATTTCTTATAGAACAATAATATTCCATAACATTCATATACCACGATTTACCCAACCATTCTCCAATTGATGGGCATCCATTCATTTTCCAGTTTCTAGCCACTATAAACAGGGCTGCCACAAACATTTTGGCACATATAAGTTCCTTTCCCTTCTGTAGTATCTCTTTGGGGTATAAATCCAGTAGTAGCAATGCTGGATCAAAGGGTATGCACAGTTTGATGTTTTGGGCATAATTCCAGATTGTTCTCCAGAATGGTTGGATTCGTTCACAACTCCACCAACAATGCACCAATGTCCCAGTTTTCCCACATCCCCTCCAACATTCATCATTATTTTTTCCTGTCGTCTTAGCCAATCTGACAGGTGTATAGTGGTATCTCAGCGTTGTCTTAATTTGCATTTCTCTGATCAATAGTGATTTGAAACACACTTTCATATGAGTAGAAATCGTTTCAATTTCTTCATCTCAAAATTGTCTGTTCATATCCCTTGACCATTTATCAATTGGAGAATGGCTTGATTTCTTATAAATTAGAGCCAATTCTTTATATATTTTGGAAATGAGGCTTTTATAAGAACCTTTAATTGTAAAAATGTTTTTCCAGTTTGTTGCTTCCCTTCTAATCTTGTTCACATTAGTTTTGTTTGTACAAAGGCTTTTTAATTTGATATAATCAAAATTTTCTATTTTGTGATCAATAATGATCTGTAATTCGTTTTGGGTCACAAATTCCTTCCTCCTCCATAAGTCTCAGAAGTAAACTATCCTATTTTGCTCTAATTTATTTATAATCATGTTCTTTATGCCTAAATCACGGACCCATTTTGATCTGATCTTGGTGTATGGTATTAAGTGTGGATCCAAGTGTTTTCCCAGCAGTTTTTATCAAATAGTGAATTCTTATCACAAAAGTTGGGATCTTTGGGTTTGTCAAACACTAGATTGCTATAGTTATTGACTATTTTGTCCTGTGAATCTAACCTATTCCACTGATCAACTTATCTATTTCTTAGCCAATATCAAATGGTTTTGATGGTCGCTGCTTTATAATGTAATTTTAGATCAGGTACAGCCAGGCTGCCTTCATTTGATTTTTTTTTCATTAATTCTCTTGAAATTCTTGACATTTTGTTCTTCCATATGAATTTTTTTGTTATTTTTCTGTCATTAAAATATTTTTTTGGGAGTCTGATTGGTATAGCACTAAATAAATAGATTAGTTTAGGGAGTATTATCATCTTTAATATATCTGCTCGGCCTGGCCAAGAGTACTTACTATTTTTCCAATTATTTAAATCTGACTTCATTTGTGTGGAAAGTTTTTTTTTTTCATAAGTTTGCTCATATAATTCCTGACTTTCCTTTGGCAGATATATTCCAAAATATTTTATACCATTGACAGTTATTTTGAATGGAATTTATCTTTGTATCTCTTGCTGTTGGATTTTCTTGGTGATATATAACAATGCTTAGGATTTATGGGGATTTATTTTGTATCCTGCAATTTTGCTAAAGTTATGAATTATTTCTAATAGCATTTTAGTACAATTTCTGGGGTTTTCTAAGTATATCATCATATCATCTGCAAAGAGTGATAATTTGATTTTCTCATTACCTAATCTAATTCCTTCAATCTCTTTCTCGACTCTTATTGCCAAAGCTAGCGTTTCTAATACAATATTGAATAATAATGGTAATATTGGGCAACCTTGCTTCACTCCTGATCTTACTTGGAAAGGTTCCAGTTTTCCCCCATTGCATATGATGCTTACTGACAGTTTTAAATATATGCTCCTGACTATTTTAAAGAAAAGTCCATTTATTCCTATCTTCTCAAGTGTTTTTATTAGGAATGGATGTTGGATTTTATCAAATGCTTTTTCTGCATCTATTGAGATGATCATATGGTTTTTGTTTGGTTGGTTATTGATATAATCAATTATGCTAATAATTTTCCTAATATTGAACCAGCCCTGCATTCTTGGTATAAATCCTGCTTGATCATAGTGTATTATCCTGGGGATGATTTTTTGTAATCTTTTTGCTAATATTTTATTTAAGATTTTAGCATCAATATTCATTAGGGATATTGGTTTATAATTTTCTTTCTCTGTTTTCAACGCATCTAGTTTAGGTATCAGTACCATATCTGTGTCATAAAAGGAATTTCGTAGGACTCCTTCATTCCATATTTTTTCAAATAGTTTATATAGCATTGGAGTTAATTGTTCTTTAAATGTTTGGTAGAATTCACATGTAAATCCATCTGGCCCTGGATATTTTTTCTTAAGGAGTTGATTACTAGCTTGTTCTATTTCTTTTTCTGAAATGGGACTATTTAAGCAATTTACTTCCTCCTCTGTTAATCTGGGAAGCTTATATTTTTGGAGGTAGTCATCCATTTCACTTAGGTTATCAAATTTATTGGCATAAAGTTGGGCAAAGTAACTCATTATTGCTCTAATTTCCTCTTCATTGGTGGAAAGTTCCCCCTTTTCATTTTTAAGACTAAGAATTTGATTTTCCACTTTCCTTTTTCTAATCAGATTTATCAAAGGTTTATCTATTTTGTTGGGCTTTTTTTTTTTTTCATAAAGCCAACTCCTAGTTTTATTTATTAATCAATAGTTTTTTTTTTACTTTCAATATTATCAATTTCTCCTTTTAATTTTAGAATTTCAAGCTTAGTATTTGATTGGGGATTTTTAATTTGGTCTTTTTCTAGCTTTTTAAGTTGCAAGCACAGTTCATTGACCGTCTCTTTCTCTATTTTATTCAAGTAAGCCTCTAAAGATATAAAATTTCCCCTTATTACTGCTTTGGCTGCATCCCACAAATTTTGGTATGATGTCTCATCTTTGTCATTACCTTGAGTGAAATTATTAATTGTGTCTATAATTTGCTGTTTCACCCAATCATTCTTTAAGATGAGATTATTTAGTTTCCAATTACTTTTTGCTGTATTTACCTCAAACTTTTTGTTGAGTGTAGTTTTTTATTGCATCATGATCTGAAAAGAAAGCATTTACTATTCTTTCCTGCATTTAATTTTCAGGTCTTTATGTTCTAATATATGGTCAATTTTTGTATAGGTTCCATGACCTGCTGAGAAGAAAGTATACTCCTTTCTGTCACCATTCAGTTTTCTCCAAAGATCTACCATAACTTTTTTTTAAAACTTATTTGCATATTTATTAATAATAATAATCATGTATTTTGTATTGCTATCTGAATACAAAACATTTTTTTTAAATAACTTTTTATTGACAGAACCCATGCCAGGGTAATTTTTTACAGCATTATCCCTTGCACTCATTTCTGTTCCGATTTTTACCCTCCCTCCCTCCAACCCCTCCCCCAGATGGCAAGCAGTCCTTTACATGTTGAATAGGTTACAGTATATCCTAGATACATTATACGTGTGCAGAACTGAACAGTTTTCTTGTTGCACAGGGAGAATTGGATTCAGAAGGTATAAATAACCTGGGAAGAAAAACAAAAATGCAAGCAGTTTATATTCTTTTCCCAGTGTTCTTTCTTTGGGTGTAGCTGCTTCTGTCCATCCTTGATCAATTGAAACTGAATTAGCTCTCTTTATTGAAGAGATTCACTTCCATCAGAATACATCCTCAAACAGTATCGTTGTTGAGCTATATAATGATCTCCTGGTTCTGCTTATTTCACTTAGCCTCAGTTCATGTAAGTCTCGCCAGTCCTCTCTATATTCATCCTGCTGGTCATTCTTTACAGAACAATAATATTCCATAACATTCATATACCACAATTTACTCAACCATTCTCCAATTGATGGGCATTCATTCATTTTCCAGCTTCTAGCCACTACACACAGGGCTGCCACAAACATTTTGGCACATACAGGCCCCTTTCCCTTCTTTAGTATCTCTTTGGGGTATAAGCCCAGTAGAAACACTGCTGGATCAAAGGGTATGCACAGTTTGATAACTTTTTGAGTATAGTTCCAAATTGCTCTCCAGACTGGCTGGATGTGTTCACAATGCCACCAACAATGTATCAGTGTCCCTGTTTTCCCACATCCCCTCCAACATTCGCATTATCTTTCCCTGTCACTCTAGCCAATCTGACAGGTGTGTAGTGATATCTCAGAGTTGTCTTAATTTGCATTTCTCTGATTAATAATGATTTGGAGCATATTTTCATATATCTATAAATAGTTTCAATTTCTTCATCTGAGAATTATCTGTTCATATCCTTTGACTATTTATCAATTGGAGAATGGTTTGATTTTTTATAAATTAGAGTCAATTCTCTCTATATATTTTGGAAATGAGGCCTTTATCAGAACCTTTAAGTGTAAAAATGTTTTCCCAGTTTATTCTTTCCCTTCTAATCTTGTCTGCATTTATTTTGTTTGTACAAAAACTTTTCAATTTCATATAATCAAAATTTTCTATTTTTTGGTCAATAGTGATCTCTAATTCTTCTTTGGTCATAAATTCCTCCCTCTTCCACAGGTCTGAGAGGTAAACTATCCTATGCTTTTCCAATTTATTTATAATCTCATTCTTTATGCCTAGGTCATGAACCCATTTTGACCTTATCTTGGTGTTTGGTGTTAAGTGTGAGCAAAGAACCCCTGCTGTGTGAAATAACGACTGCCCTGGGGCTAGATGCTGAGTAGTGAGAGTTTCACTTCCCAAGCCAACTCCCTCCTTGGGGCTGTGGGTATTAACAGTTGAGCAGTGAATGGATTTGCAGGGATTGGAAGTGTCTGCTTGGGAAGCACAATCTGCTGGCGAAGTTCTATTGCCCCGGGCCGAGTATGCCACTGTGCCGATTAGAGGCTGCCCAGGTTGTGCTCCTCTGCCGTGCAGATTAGTAACTGCCCCCAAAAAAGCCCCGAATTGCAGGATGTGGCTTCAGAGCTGCGTTAAAGTCTGCCTGAGTCACTTCCGGGTTTGAGTGGTCACAGTCAGATCTCATTAGGTTCTGGCATTTTTTCAGAATACCCTCAGTTTTAGGCTTTAATTTCTCAGGCAGTTTACTGCTTTGTAGTCAAGGCAGAGCAGTTAGTGTATCGCAGAATCGTCTCTATAACTTCTCTAGCCACAGAGATCACCTCCCCCCTTCCCCCCACCCTCCTCCAGTCTGCTCAGGACCTTAGCCTCTCAGTGCCTGTGCTAGTCTGTTCCTGGCCCCTCAGGACAAATCTTTCCTGGCGATCTTCTGGATTGACTTTGGCTGGTAAATTGTAGTGCTGCTAATCTTCATAAATTTAAGCAGTGAAGAGCTATTTTTGAGGCTGGATTAAATAGTTGGTTATGAGGGGAATGAGAGGAGCTTAGAGAGTCGTGTGTGCTTTCTCCACTATCTTGACTCCATCCCCGGAAGTCCCGTATCATAACTATTTTTTCTAATATTCTATTTATCTCTTTAATTTCTTTCTTATTTGTTTTGTGGTTTGATTTATCTAATTCTGAGAGTGCAAGATTGAGATCTCCTACTGTTACAGTTTTTCAATCTATTTCTTCTTGCAACTCTTTTAACTTTTTAGGAAGTTCGATGCTATACCACTTGGTGCATATATGTTTAATATTGATATGGCTTCATTGTCTATAGTACCCTTTATCAAGATATAGTTTCCTTCCTTATCTCTTTTGATTAGATCAATTTTTGCTTTTGCTTGATCTGAGATAAGGATGGCTACCCCTGTTGTTTTTACATCATCTGAAGCATAATAGATACTGCTCCAGCCTTTTACCTTTACTCTGTATGTATCTTCCTGCTTTAAATGTGTTCCTGTAAACAACATATTATAGGGTTCTGACTTTTGATCCAGTCTGCTATCTGCCTCCGCTTTATGGGAGAGTTCATCCCATTCACATTTATGGTTAAAATGACTAATTCTGTATTTCTGCCATTCTAATATCCCCAGATTATGCTTTTCTTTTTCTTGCTCCCCTTAATCCCTTCTGTAGTATTAAACTTATGGGTCCCATTTGCTTCATACAACTCTCCCTCTTTAGGATCCCTTCCTCCTCCCTTTGAATCCATTCCCCTTTCTTGTACCCTTCCCTTATAACTTTTTTCCCCCCTTTTCCTCTCCCACTTTTTAAGAGGTGAGAGAAGATTCTCTGTAAAACAAATATGTCAATTATTTCCTCTTTGAGCCAACTCAGATGAGAGTAAGATTCACACAATGCTCCTCCCCCTTTCTAAGTTCCTTCAGATATGATAGGTTTCCTTTGCCTCATCATGGGATGTATTTTCCTTTTTTTATCTCCCCTTTTCCCTTTTTCTGATACTATCCCCTTTCCATTTCTACTTCCTTTTTTATGTTATATCAGTAAAATCAAATTATATATGCGGTTTTTATGTATATCCACAACAGAAATACAGTTCTCAAGAGTTCCTTTTACCTTTTTCTACTTCTCTTAATCCCTATGGTTGGAGATCAATTTTTTTTTTGTTTGTTTGTTTAAATCTGTTTTTTTTTTTCCTTAGAAACAAATGGAATTCCTCTGTTTCATTAAATGTCCATCTTCTTCCATGGAAAAAAAAGCTCAGCTTAGCTGGGTAGTTTATTCTTGGCTGCAATCCAAGTTCTTTTGCCTTTTGGAATATCAGATTTCAAGCCTTTTGGTCCTTTAATATTGAGGCAGCCAGATCTTGAGTGACCCTTATTGTAGCATCTCGGTATTTGAAGTGGTTTTTTTTCCTGGCTGCTTGTAATATTTTTACTTTAGTCTGAAAATTCTGAAATTTGACCACAATATTCCTTGGAGTTTTTGTTTTAGGGTCTTTTTCAGAAGTTATTCAATGAATTTTTTCAACACCTATTTACCTTCTGGTTCTATTACTTCTGAGCAGTTCTCTTTTATGATTTCCTGTAAAATAGTATTTAGACTCTTTTTTTCATCAAAATTTTTGGGTAGACCAGTGGATCCTCAGGTTATCTCTCCTAGATCTATTTTCCAGGTCTGTTGTTTTTCCAAGTAAATATTTAACATTTTTTTCCAATCTATCAATTTTTTGGTTTTGCTTGACTGATTCTTGATGTTTCAATGAATCAGTCATTTCTATTTGTTCAGTTCTAATTTTTAGTGAGTTATTTTCTTCAATAGCTTTTTTTTTTTTAACTTCTTTTTGTATATGTCCAATTGAGGTTTTAAATGAATTGTTTTGCTCTATGAATTTTTTTCCATTTCACTGATTTTTTTTTTTTAGTGAGTTATTTTCTTTTTCTAATTCACAAATTCTGTTTCCCTGCACTTCTTGGGAGTTTTTTACCTTTTCCAATTCACATTTCCGGAAGTTGTTGCTCTCTTGCATAGTTTCTCTTTCCTCTCCCCATTTTTCTTCTAGTTCTCTTTTTAGGTTTTTTATAGTGTCTTCTAGGAGAGATTTTTGTATTGGGGACCAACAATTATCTGGAGACTGTCTGCTATTAGTTTTCTTGGGGTTGAAAAGCTGCTCTCTTTCTGTATAGAAGTTATTGATTGTCCTTTTGATGTTTTTACTCATTTTGTTAAAGCCTGTAGGGTCTGCCTTCAGGGCCAGGAGTTTGCCAGAGAGTTCCTCTGCAGAACAAGGATAGGTCTATAGGGGTAGCTGTCCTGCCAACCAGCTACAAAGAGCAGCGAGGTACAGGATTGCTCTGGGAAAGAGTTCCCCACCAGGAAGTAACTCAGGCCTACAGGACCGAGCTGTGGAAGTGCCTTGTAAAGAACTCTGCTGTGAGGGTTAATGACTGCCCTGGTGCTAGATGCTGAGCAGTGAAAGTTTGACTACCCCAAGTCAAATCCTGTCCTGGGGCTGTGGGTGTTAGTTGCTGAGCAGTGAATAGCTCTACAGGGACCAGGAGTGTCTCTGCCCCAGGAAGCACAATTGTGCTGTAAAAGTTCTATTGCCCCAGGCTGAGCCCCCCACTGTGCAGATCAGAGGCTGCCTTGGGCTATGCCCTCCTGCTGTGCAGATATGTAACTTCCCCTGCAAAAGCCCTGTACTGCAGCATGTGGCTGCAGGGCTATGTTATGGGTCTGCCTGAGTCACTTTCAGTTTTGAGTGGCTACAGCCAGATCTTGTTAGATTCTGGCATTTTTTAGAGTACCTTCTGTTTTAGGCTTTAATTTCTCTGCTGGTTTACTGCTTTGTAATCAAGGCAGAGCAGTTAGCCCATAGCAGAGTTGTCTTTATTACTTCTCTAGCCACAGAGATCACCCCCACCCCTGGTCTGCTTAGGAGGTTAGTATCTCCCTGCCTGTGCTAGTCTGTTCCTGGCCCCTCAGGACAAACCTTTCTTGGGGATCTTCCAGATTATCTTCAGCTGGTGAGTTGTTGTGCTTCTAATCTTCATGGGTTTTACCAGTCAAGCACTATTTTTGAGGCTGAATTTAATAGTTGGTTGTGAGGGGATGAGCGGAGCTTAGAAAGTCATATGTGCCTTCTCCACCATCTTGGCCCACCTAACTATCATAAGTCCTAAGGAGTTTTCAACTTTATTAATTGGTAGGTAATGAAGAAACCAAAAGTAACTAGGAAATATCCAGGATTGATCTTATTAAGCAGAGAATTATGGCAGCCAGGGGAAATGCCCTTCTAGGATATACATTCATTTGTAAAAATTTATGTAGGAAGATGCTTTAAAATTAGGAACCCTATTGTCCCATATAATAATGAGGAACAGAAGGAGAAAAATCAAGTTTGCTACAATTTTGTTTAGAGATCCAATTAAGTTAGATCATCCTCAGGTCAGCCATCCTTTACTCTCCATATTTTACCACTTTGCTTCAATTGCCTTCCTTCACTCTTTGCCCCTTTTCTCTCCATTGGTGAGTTCCTTTATTTTGAGGAAGGATCCAGATCAGCCAGACTTCAATTCCTGTATTTTGCCATCATGTCTTTTATATATATAATATTATTATAATCACAGTGCCCCCACTTCTTTTAAAGCTCTCTTTTATGCGTTATAGGGAAAAATACTTAGACACTATGTTTTTATGTTTTTACATCTGTTTATTTAAGGATGTAACTAGGAACAGGACAATGCATAAATGAGAAGTAAAAAAGATATGTCAAGATTTATATAAAAAATTCCTTTCTCTGTTAATGACAATGATACACCAACTTTTACACTTAATTCATAGCTTTATAAGAAAGTAAATACAGCACTAAAGAAAATGAAGATGAGAATGTTATCTGGACTAGAATAAGTATATACATGTGGAGGTCTGACTATGCAGGTGTGATAAAAGTTTGAGATCCTTGAAAGATCAATTATTACTGTATATGGAAGGCAGCTATGCTCACCACTATACCACCAACGCAGACAATTATTACTGTATATGAAAGTGAGAAGGCTACTGAACACAAATTTGTGAACTAAGAACAAAACACAAACCCTTAAAGACTGTTCTCCAACATATTATCTTTCATGCACATATTAACATAACACATGATTCTGTGGGAAAAGGAATGACAAAAATAATCTTGATAAACTTTTTCATTTTTAATATAAGGGGAAAAAAACAAACCAAGGAAATATATGTTCACCATGTTGTTTTCAACTGCTATTTGTATATTTAGCACTGAATCAAAATTTAAAAAGAAATTCCTTGTAGCTTGTAGCTTGTTTATTCTAGATGATCCAAGTTGCAGATGACATTGCATTTTTTTAATCAAGTCCAAGAACATTATAGAAACTTATAAATGCAATCCACAATCATTCAAGAATTTTAGTCTAACTATCCATGTAGGGGAAAAAATGAATGAACAGTGGCTATTCTCCAAATTATGACAGATAGTTGGATTAATAATTCCTAAGAATGGTCTGTCTGATTATATACTTAAATACATGCATACATATATGTATATAAATGCATATACATATATAAATATATATGTATATGTATATCTATATATGTGTGCATATATGTATGTCTGTGTATGTGTATACACACACACATACATCTCTCTCTGTGTCTCTTTCTCCTGAAAGATAGATAGCATATTGGGCCCAGAATTAGTAGGAGTAGGAAATTAAATTTAAATTTAGAAAATTGCATGATCCTTTTAATGATCCCAAAGATGCACATTTTAAACAACTCCTGGTGATGTTATATTCCTGAGATACTGTAGAATGTCATGGTCTTTGAAGAACTAAAATTTCAGGTCAGTCATAGAACAACAAAGAGACCAGTGGTAGGAATGAAGAGGTTCTTGTACATTTATCAATAAACAATAATTTAGGAGAAGTGATGTAGAGGACATTATTGGAGAGATGATATATAGTTTGAAAAGAAGGTTGGCTGCTCATATGAGAGTAAAGTATATATGATGGACTAGAGTAAGAAGGTATAGTGGTACATATATAATTTCAAAACAGCTAGCAGAAAGTCTCCAGAATATTGTACATATTATCTGTGGAGGATTTGTGAATAAATATTAGACAGGATAAGGTGTGAATAGACCTAAATTTGCACCATTGGACTGAGTGTATACATACATACATATATACATATAAGTACATACACACATACACACATATATGTAGTTAGGGATCAAAGATCTAACAATTTTAAAATAAGGATTTATTCATTTAAAAAATTAAATTAGAGACTTTTAAATAACATCTTATCTCTCTTTTATCGCACACCCTCCATTGAGAAATAAAGAAAAACAAAACTGATGTACACATATACATAAGCATATATATGTGTATACATATATGTAATACAGCAAAACAATTCTTTTATTATCCATGTCTACTCCATCTCCATATAAATAGAGGCAGCTAAGAATTCAGGGCCTGGAGTTAGGAAGAGGAGTCTTCCTGGTCTTCCTGAGTTCAAATTTGGCCTCAGACAATTTTTAGTTGGATAACCTTGGACAGATCAGTTAATCTTGTTTCCCTTAGTTCTTCAATCTGTAAAATGAACTAGAGAGGGAAAAGGATAAACTGATCCAGAATTTACGAAGAAAACCTCAATTGCGGTAACAAAGAGTTGGACGTGACTGAAATAAAAGTAAACTGTCCCCCTGGTTTTGTTTATTTCACTCTGTATCAATCATACAAGTCTTCTCAGATGAGAAGTAAACTGTCCTCTTCATCATTTCTTATGATGTAATAGTATTCCATCATATTCATATGTTCTAACTTGTTAAACTATTGCCTTATTGATGAGACTACTCCCCACTCATGACTCTCATTTCCAATCTTTGCTATTATAAAAAACTCCATTATAAATATTTATGTATGTATAGGTCCCTATCCTCTTTATTCTTTTTGGGGATACAGGTCTAACAGTGGTATTGCTGTTCAAAGGGTAAAAGATTTTTTGGCATAATTCCAAATTGCTTTTCAGAAAGAGTAGATCAGTTTACTAACCTACTAGTAATGCATTAATATACCCAATTTTCCTCAAACCCTCCAGCATTTTTCATTTTCCTTTTTTTTTTTTTTTTCAACTTTGCCAACCTTAAGGGTACAGGGTGGACATCAAAGTTATTTCTCTACTTGAAAACAATTGAAAACATTTTTATATAGCTATTGATAGTTTAGACTCCTTCCTCTGAAAAGTACCTATTTATATAAATTGACCACCCATCAACTGAAGAATGGCTTTAGTTTTATAACTTTGTATCCTTTGCTTATATACCTTAAAATCTTATTTTTATCAAAGAAACATTGTAAATATCTTTTCCTCCATTACCTATTCTCATCTAAATTTAGCTGCATTAATTTCATTTGCACAAACATATAAGTTTTAGGTAATCAAAATTGTCTATTTTAACTTATATTCTCTTTTCTTATTTGACTATAAACTTTCCTCTTATCCATAGATGTGATGCATAATTTCTTCCTTTCTCTTCTATTTTTCATATTATATTGACTTTTTTTTACAATAATAGATTTTTATTTTCAAATACATGCAAAGATAGTTTTCAGCATTCATCTTTGCAAAACCTTACATTCCAAAGTTTTCTTCCCCCCTTGCCTGCCCCTGTCCTCTAGACAGCAAGTAATTCAATGTATGTTAAACATGTGTGGTTCTTCTATACAAATTGCCATATTTATCATGCTACACAAGAAAAATCAGATCAAAAAACAAAAAAAAAATGAGAAAACAATAACAACAATATAAAACACTACATTGTGATCCACATTCAGTATGCACAGTCCTATTTCTGGATGCATATGGTTCTTTTTATCACAAATGTATTATAATCACCTGAATCACTTCATTGTTGAAGTGTCACATCCATTAGCGTTGATCATCACATAATTTTCTTGTTGCTGTATACAATGTTCTTTTGGCTCTATTCACTTCATTTAGCATAAGTTCATGTAAATCTCTCCACGACTTTTTGAAATCATCTTGCTTATCTTTTCTTATTGAACAATATTATGTTAACCTTTATGTCTAAGTCATGTTCCCATTTGGAGTTTATCATAGTTCACGATGTGAGATTGGTCAGCTAGCTTCTGCTGAATTACTTTCAAGCTTTCCCAACAGTTTTTGAAAACAACAAGTTTCTACTTATTATAAGTAGAATATATACTTATTATACGTTTCTACTAATAGGTAGGTTCTTTGGGATTATTAAACACTAAGCTAAACTACTTGTTTTCGTTTTTATATTGCATACCTACACCGTTTCACTGAGCAATTTCTTTATTTTGCAACCAGTACCATATTGTTTTGGTGATAACAGCTTTGTTGTGTATTTTGAGATCTAATACTACTAGGTCTCTTACTTTCCTACTTTTTTTCATCTTTCACCTTGAGATTTAGCCAGATTGATTTTGTTACTATTGTGCCAGCTTAATAAAATAATTTGTTGGTAATGTGATTTGTAGGACATTGAGTAAGATAATTAATTTACATTGTCATTTTTGTTATATTGACAACCTACCCATGAACAATTGCTATTTCTGCAACTATTTACATGTTTTATTTATGTAAAGAGTGTTTTCACATAGTTCCCATTCATGTCTTGTTAAGTAGACTTCGATTATTTTATACTTAATAAAGTTAAAGTTCTCTTTTTTTCTCTACCTAAAGGATGTTATTGGTAATATGTCAAAATACTGATGAGTTATATGGATTTATTTAATTTTATGAAACTTTGCTGATGTGAATTATTTCAATTAATCAAGTCATCAGCAAAAAAAAAAAAAAAAAACAAAAAACTTTTTTTCTTCTTTTTGTCTATGCATTTGCTTATACATATTTTTTTCTTTCCTTTTTTTCCTTTTTTGGTGTGTATTTTTTGCTATTACCTATCATTTATAGTACTATATTAGATAGAAATAATGATAATGAACATCTCCACCCTCATCCTTTTACTGTAAATCTTAATGGAAAGTCCTCTAGTTTATCTCTATTAAAAACATGACTCTTGGTTTTAGATAGATCCTACTTATCATATTGAGCAAAAATTTGCTTATTCCTATGATTTAAAATATTATATTTTATTTTGTATAGAACTGGATATTGTATCTTGTTAAGAGGTCTTTTCCATACCTATGAAAATAATATGATTTGTGTTGTTATTTTAAATATAATTAATGATGTTTTATTTACCATATATGGGATTACCTGTCCTCCAGGGTATAGAATGGAGGGAAGGAAGGGAAAAGTTGAAACATAAGTTTTTACAAAGGTCAGTGTTGAAAAATTACCCATGTATATGTTTTGTATATAAAAAGATATAATAAAAATGTAAAATAAAATATTAAAAATATAATTAATGATGTTTATAATTTCCTGTTATTGAATCGCCCATGAATTCCTGACATAAATTTAACTTTGCCAAAATAAATCTTTTTACTAATATTTTATTTTAAAAGTTTTGCTCTGATATTTTATTAGTATTGTTTGTTTTCTTTCCACAGGTATAATTAGCTAATTCACAGCTGAATTAGATATAACACTATATTTTTATAATATTAGAAATATACTTGGATTTTTTTCTTATTTTAAAAATTATTTTATGTAATATTGGCATTAATTGTTCTTTAAGTATTGGGTAGATTTTTTTGTAACTCCATCTGGTACTTTTTTTTTTAAATGGGTACTTATTTATGTTTTGCTTAATATTTGTTTTTCAAACTGGGTTGTTAAAATCTTCTATTCCTAGCTTTGTTCATCTGACAAATTTTTTAAATCATTTATTCATTTTGTTTAGATTATCAGTTTTAGTGAAATGTAATTGAGTAAAATAGTTTCTAAAATTTCTTTTACTTTTTCATTGATTGCAAAGTTATTGTTTTAACTTTTTAGACTTATTGTTCTTTTTTTTTTCTTTTCCAAGTTCACAAATGTATTTCTATTGTATTTTGTTAGTTTTTTTTTTTTTTTTTTTTTTTTTTTTTTTTTTACAGCTTCTTGTTTCATTTTTAAAATTTTGTTGGGGGGGGTTCAATTTTGTTTATTTCTTTTTTGATTTTCAAGTTTCTTATTCTGGTGTTTAATTTTTTTTGAATTTATTTTTGTTAGTGCTATTATATGCCCGATTTGTTGACATGCTATTTATTCCTACATTTATTTGTAAGGTTTTTATGACCATTAGGAGCAATTTTCATAAATGTGCAATGCATAGCTGAGAAATACATATGATTTTTAAATTTTTCATTCAATAATTTTCAAAGATTTATAATATCTTAATATTTCTAAAACTCTATTCAATTTAAACTTCTTTTTCAAGTTATTTTTTTGGGAGATGGTTAGATTTATTGAACTCTGAGGAATAAGTGAAATCCTCCACTATAACTGTTATAGTTTTAGTATATATTTTGCTATAACTCATTTAACTTTTTCTCTAAGTATTTAGATGCCATAACATTTGGTGCATGTTAAGTATGGATATTAATTCTTTGTTTAGGGAACATATGATAAAATGTAGTTTTCTTGTTTATCTCTTTTAATTAAATTTATTTGAGTTCATTTAATTTGGATTTCTGTCTCCTTTTTACCTTCAACTGAAATTTTTTTTATTTATGTTAATTGTGAGAATCTTTATTTTCCATGTTTATTTCTTATCAATAATATATTTTATACTGAATTTTATTGTATTTTACTATTTTCATACATTTTATTCATATTCACAATTATGAATATTGTGTATTTCCTTCTCTCTTATTTTCTTATGCTTGTCCTCCTCTTTGTTTTCCATTCCTTCATTGTAAAGAAGAAGGTAGTGAGAGAGGAGTTCTTTTTTTTTTTTTTTAAGCAATAGTGCTCTAGGTCTGGTGCAACTTGCTTCTGCTTTCCTCTTTCTCTCACATAACACCCAACACAATTTCATATTTTTTCTTCTCTTTTAAAACCATCCATGTGATCCATTCTTTTTAGTTGAATATTGTTTTGCTTCCCTCCTTTAATCTCTTCTCCCGTTCATTTCCTCATTCCCATTATCCTCTTTTCTTCCAACTTTGCTATTGAGTGAAATATATTTATTTTTTTGAAATTTCTTTTTTCTTTATTATTTTTTACTTAAGTTTATTTATTTATTTATTTTCAAAACATACGCAGAGGAGAGGCAGAGCCAAGATTGTGGAGAGCAGACATGACTCTCTGTGATCTCCTCTGACCTTCTCTCAAACCAACAGCAGATTAAACCTCTAAATTGATTTTGGAGTCAAAGAATCCATAAATATTTGGAGTGCAACACATTCCCAGAAGAAGATACCTTGTAAGAATTTCAGAAGAGGTCTGTTTCAAACAGGCATGAGGATAGTCTGCTGAGCCCAGATGGGGATCCCAGAGTATGGAAAGCCCAGGACAAAGAGCTGGGGTAGGACTCAGAGCATATGTAGCTAAGAATCTTCTGTGAGCCTCTCAGGCTACTCTGTCCTGGTTGCCAGCAGGTGTTAGCAGATTTGCTATATAAAGCAAATTGTAAACTACTGAGTCCCCTAGAAGAACTTTAGACCTAGCCGCCATTACCCAGCACTGGAAGTAGAACTGCCCCAGGGCAAAATAGAGCAACTGTCACTCCTTTGCCTTGAATATATCTTAAGCTTTAAAAAAAATGAATAAAAAATTAAAAAGAACACTCACCATAGCCAGCATGGAGAGAGAGAAAAAGAGACCTCAAATTCTGAGGTTGCTAAAGGCAAAGCAACTCCAGATGAAGCCCCAAAGGGAGACATAAACTGGTTCCCATTTCACAGGGCTTATTTGGAAGATTGCATAAACAATCTTAAAAGAGAGTTAGAAGAAAAGTGGGGAAATGAAATGAGATTATTGCAAGAAGGAATGGGAAAAGCATATAATGCCCTATAAAAGAGATATGAAAAAGACACCAATTCACTGAAAAATAAAATTTGTGAAATGGAAAATGAATGCAATGAACAAAAAATTCAATTGGCCAATTACAAAAAGAACTAAAAAAGATAACTAAGGAAAATAACATACTAAAAATTAGAATTGAACAAATGGAAGAGAGTGACTCAATAAGACTTCAAAAATCAATTAAACAAAAACAAAAAAATAGAAGAAAATATGAAATGTCTCATAGGAAAAACAACCGAGGAAATCAATCTAGGAGAGCCAGTCTAAGGTTTATTGGACTTCCTGAAAGCCATGATGAAAAAAAGAACCTAGACATTATCTTACAGAAAATCATAAAAGAAAACTGCCCTATAGTTTAGAAGCACAAGGTAAAATAGCCATCAAAAGAATTCACAGATCACCTCTTGAAAGAGACCCGAAAATTAAATCCCCAAGAAATATCTTGGCTAAATTTTAGAGCTATCACACCAAGGAAAAGATATTGCAAACATCCAGAAAGAAAAAAAAATACTGAGGAACCACATTGAGGATTACCTAAGAACTAGCAGCTTCCACCTTAAAGGATAGAAGGACCCAGAATCCGTTATTCTGAAAAAACAAAGGAACTTGCATTACAGCTAAGAATAAGCTATCCAGTTAAAATGAGCATTATTTTTCAGGAAAGAAGATGTACATTTAATGATATAGGTGAATTTCACCTATTTCTAATGAAAAGACCAGAACTGAACAAAAAATTTGATCTCCAAACACAGAACTCATGAGAAGCATAAAAAGGCAAAAAGGAAAGAATTCTTGAGAACTATATTTCTGTGTTATGCATACTTAGAGAATGCAGGTATAATTTGATTTTATTATGATAATATGAAAAAGAAATTAGAGGTGGAAAGGGGAAATATATCATATTATGGCAAGTGGTCATGCTGTAATTATAAGTCATCAGTTCTCTTGAGTGATTGAAAGTGTTTTTAAGGTAAATGAGCCATTGATTAGTATGATTGAGAGGAGAATAATAGCTAGTGATACTTCATATGAGATTATTTGGGCAATTGCTCGTAGGGCCCTGATTAGAGCGTATTTTGAGTTAGATATTGGAAAAAGAGGAAAGAAGAGCTAAATAAGGGAAATCAGATTTCATGAAGAGGCAAAAAAACCCTATTATAATTGAGGGAAAGGAGGGAGGGGGATGAGCATTGTGTGAATCTTATTCTCATCAGATTTGGCTCTAAGAGAGAATATCAGACATATTTGGTTCTTAGAGAAATTTGTCTCACCTTATAGGGAAATGGGAGGGAAGGGGGGGATTAGAAAGGGAATGACTAATAGAAGGGAAAACACAAGTTAGGGGAAAGGTGTAAAAAAGGGGGAGGAGCTCTAAAGGGAAAACACTGTTTGAGGGAGGTGGTCATCAAAAGCAAAATACTGGAGAGGAGGGAAAGGGGAAAGGAAAGAAAAAAGCATAATTTAGGGTAAATAAGATGACAGGAAATACAGAATTATTTTAACTGAAGAAAATAAAATTGTTAGTCTCAAAAAAGAAAAGAAGATTTTCCACCAATGAAGAGGAAATTAGAGCAATAATTAGGAGTTATTTTGTCCAACTTTATGCCAATAAATTTGATAATCTAAATGAAATGGAGGCATATCTATAAAAATATAGATTGCCCAGGTTAACAGAAGAGGAAATAAATCTTTTAAATAGTCCCATTTTAGAAAATAGAAATAAAAAAGCTATTAATCAACTCCCTAAGAAAAAAATCTCCAATGCCAGATGGATTTACATGTGAATTTTACCAAACATTTAAAGAACAATTCATTTCAATACAATGTAAACTATTTGAAAAAACAGGGAAAGAAGGACTCCTACAAATTCCTTTTATGACAGATATGATGCTGATACCTAAACTAAGTAGGGTGAAAACAGAGAAAGAAAATTATATAACAATTTCCCTAATGAATATTGATGCAAAAATCTTAAATAAAATATTAGCAACGAGATTACAGAAAGTCATCCCCAGGATAATATACTATAACCAAATAGGATTTATACCAGGAATGCAGGGCTGGTTCAATATTAGGAAAACTATCAGCATAATCAACTATATCAATAACCAACTAACAAAAGTCATATAATTGTCTCAATAGATGCAAAAAAAGCTTTTGATAAAACCTAACACCCCATTCCTGTTAAAAACACTAGAGAGTATAGGAATAAATGGACATTTCCTTAAAATGATCAGTAGCATCTATTTAAAACCATCAGCAAGCATCATATCTAATGGGGACAAACTAGAACCATTCCCAGTAAGATCAGGAGTGAAACAAGGCTTGCCCACTCTCATCATTACTATTCAATATTGTATTAGAAATATTATCTTTCGCTATAAGAGAAGAAAATAAAATTAAAGAAATTAGAGTAGGTCATGGGGAAACCAAATCATCACTTTTTGCAGATGATATGATGGTATACTAAGAGAACCCTAGAGAATCAACTAAAAATCTACTAGAAACAATTCACAACTTTAGCAAAATTGCAGAATACAAAATAAATCAACATAAATCATCAGCATTTTTATATATTACCAGCAAAGTAAAGCAGCAAGAGATACAAAGAGAAATTCCAGTTATTTTAACTGTCAATAGTATAAAATATTTGTGAATCTATCTGCCACGAGAAAGTCAGGAACCATACAAACACAACTACAACACACTTTTCATGCAAATAAAGTCAGATCTAATCAGTTAGAAAAATATCAAGTGTTTATGGGTAGACTGAAAAAATACAATAAAAATGACAATATTGCCTAAATTAATCTATTTATTTAGTGCCATACCAATCAAACTCCCAAGAAAGTATTTTACAAATCTAGAAAAAAATTGTAACAAAGTTCATCTGGAATTCTTCTGACAAAAGATCAAGATTTTCAATGGAATTAATGAAAAACAAATGCTAATGATTGTGGCTTAGCTATTCCAGTCCTAAAACTATATTATAAAGCAGAGGTCATCAAAACCATTTCATACTGGCTAAGAAATAGAGTAGTCAATCAGTGGAACAAATTAGAATCACAGGACAAAATAGTTAATAACTCTAGTAATCTCGTGTTTGACAAATCTTAAGACTCCAGCTTTTGGGAAAAGAACTCACTATTTGACAAAAACTGATGGGAAAATTGGAAACTAGTATGGAAGAAATTAGGACTTGACCCACACCTAATACCACATACCAAGATGAAATCTAAATGGGTTCATGATTTAAACATAAAGAGTAATATCATAAACACATTAGAAGAACATAGGATAGTTTGCCTCTCAGATCTGTGGAGAGGGAAGGAATTTGTGTTTAAAGAAGTGGAACTCATAATTGAACACCAGATAGATAATTTTGATTATATGAAGTTAAAATTTTTTTGTACAAACAAAACTAATGCATACAAGATCAGTAAAGAAGCTATAAATTGGGAAATCATTTTTATATTTAAGGGTTCTGATACAGGATTCACTTCTAAAATGTATAGAGAATTTTCTCAAATGTATAAGAATTCATATCATTCTCCAATTGATAAATGGCCAAAGGATATGAACAGACAATTTTCAGATGGAGAAATTAAAACAATTTCTAATCACATGAGAAGGTGCTTTAAATCACTATTAATCAGAGAATTGCAAATTAAGACAACTCTGAGATACCACTACACATCTCTCAGGTTAACTAAGATGACAGGAAAAGATAAGGACAAATGTTAGCGCAGATATGGGAAAACTGGGACACTAATAAATTGTTGGTGGTTGATGTGAATGAATCCAACCATTCTGGAGAGCAGTTGGGAACTATGTTCAAAAAGTTATCAAACTGTGCATACTCTTTGACCCAGCAGTGTTTCTATTGGGCCTATATCCTAAAGAAATCTTAAAGGAAAGAATGGGCCACATATGTGCAAAAATGTTTATGGCAGCCCTTTTTGTAGTGGTAAAAAACTGGAAACTAAGTAGAAGTCCATCACATGGAGAATGACTGAATAAGTTATGGTTTATGAATGTTATGGGAGGATGATTTTAGAGAGACCTGGAGAGGCTTACATGAACTGATGCTAAGTGAAATGAGCAGAACTAGGAGATTATTGTACACAACAACATCAATATTATAATATGATCAATTCTGACAAACATGACTCTTTACAACAATGAGATGATTGATGCCAGTTCCAATGATCTTGTGATGAAGAGCTATATCTACACCCAGAGAGAGGACTGGAGGAACTGAATGTGGATCACAATATAACATTCTCACTCTTTATGTTGTTGTTCTCTTGCATTTTGTTTTCTTACTCATTTACTTTTTTTAAATCTGATTTCTCTTGTGCAGCAAGAGAATTGTATAAGTATGTTTATACATGTTGGATTTAAAATATATTTAAACACGTTTAACACGTATTGAATTGCTTGCCATCTAGGGGAAGGGGTGGGGATAGAAGGAGAAAATCTGAAACACAAGGCTATGAAAGAGTCAATGTTGTCAAATTATGTGTGCATATTTTTTTTTTGATGATAGGACTATAAATTGATGTGACGTTCTTTTTTTTAAATTATAGCTTTTTATTGACAGACCATATGCATAGGTAATTTTTTTTTTTTTACAACATTGTCCCTTGCACTCACTTCTGTTCCAACTTTTCCCTTCCCTCCCTGCATCCCCTCCCCTAGATGGCAGGCAGTCTTAACATATTTAACATACAAATATGTTAAAGTATATCCTAGACACAATATATTTGTGCAGATCGTACAGTCTCTTGTTGCATATATTTTGAAATTAAAAAGCTTTGTTAAAAAAATATATACAGATATAATTTTCAATATTCACCCTTAAAAAACCTTGCGTTCCAAATTTTTTCCCTCCCTTCCTCCTATCTCTTCCCCTAAATGGTAAGCAATGCAATATATGACAAAAATGTGCAATTCTTCTATACATATTTCCACAATTAACATGGTGCACAAGAAATATCAGATCAAAAAGGGAAAAAAATGAGAAAGAAAATAAAATGAAAGCAACAACAACAACAACAAAAAGAAAATACTATGTTGTTATCCACACTTAATCACCATAGTCTTCTCTTTGAGTTCAGATAACTCTTTTCATCCCAAGACCATTGGAATTAACCTCAATGACCTTGAAGTTGAAAAGAGCCACATCTATCAGAATTGTTTATTGTATAATTTTGCTATTGCTGTGTATGATATTCTCCAGGTTCTACTCATTTCACTTAGCTTCAGTTCATGGAATTCTCTCCAGGTCTCTCTGAAATCATTCTGCTGATCATTTCTTATAAAACAATAATATTCCATAACATTCATATACCATCACTTATTCAGTCATTCTCTGATGGTCATCCATTCATTTTCCACATTTTTCCCCCTATTAAAAGGGCTGCTTTAAATATTCTTGTACATGTGGGTCCTTTTCCTCTTTTTATGATCTCATTGGGATACAGGCCCAGGAGAAACACTGCTGGATCAAAGGGAATGCACAATTTAATAGCCTTTTGGTCATAGTTCCAAATTGCTCTCCAGAATGTTTGGATCAGTTCACAATTCCACCAACAATGTATTAGTGTCCCACCTTTTCTACCTTTCCTGCAACATTCACATTATCTTTTCTTGTCATCTTAGCTGATCTGAGAAGTATATAGGAGTATCTCAGACTTGTTTTAATTTCCATTTCTCTGAAATAATGATTTAGAGCACTTTTTCATAAGAGTATAAATGGTTTTAATTTCTTCATCTGAAAATTGACTGTTTATATCTTCTGGCAATTTATCAATTGAAAAATGGCTTGAATTCTTATAAATTTGAGTCAGTTCTCTGTATATTTTAGAAATGAGGTCTTTATTAGAACTCTTGAATGTAAATTTTTTTCCCAGTTTATTGCTTCTCTTCTAAACTTGTCTGCATTGATTTTGTTTGTACAAAAACTTTTTAACTTAATATAATCAAAATTGTCAAATTTGCATTCCATAATGTACAATTGTTCTTCTTTGGCCAAAAATTCCTTCCTTCTGCACAGATATGAGAAGTAGATTATTCTTTGTTCTCCTGATTTACTTATAATATCACTCTTTATGTCTAAAATATGAAGCCATTTCAACCTTTTCTTAGTAGAGGTGTTAGATATAGGTCAATGCCTAGTTTCTGCCATACTAATTTCCAATTTTTCCAACATTTTTTGTTAAATTTTATTTTTTTATTTTTTAAAAAAATTTGTCAAATAGTGAATTCTTATCCTAGGAACCTGGGATCTTTGGGTTTATTAAACACTAGATTATTATAGTCATTGACTCTTGTGGCTTTTGAAACTAACCTATTCCACTGATCAAAATCAAGTATAGAAAGCTAGAAATAGTAATTACATTTTTTTAGATCAGGGTGCAATAAAAATTCCATGCAATATAAAGCCAGGGGAAATTCCTATAGGAATTTATATAGGAATAAATGAGTTTTCCTTAAAATCATCAGTAGCATCTATTTAAAATCAGCAAGCATCATATGTAATTGGGATAAACTAGAACCATGCCCAATAAAATCAGGAGTGCAACAAGGTTGCTCACTATCATCATTACTGTTCCATATTGTATGAGAAATGTAAGCTTTATCAATAAGACAAGAAAAAGAAATTAAAGGAATTAGAGTCGATTTTGAGGAAACAAATTATATCTCTTTGCAGATGATATGATGGTATACTTGGATAATACTAGAGAATCAACTAGAAAAACTACTAAAAACAATTCACAACTTTAGCAAAGTTGCAGGATACAAAATAAATGCACAGAAATCATGAGCATTTCTACATTACCAAAAAAGTCAAGCAGCAAGAGAAATTCCATTTAAAATAATTGTAAATAATATAAAATATTTGGCAATCTATATGCCAAGGGAAACACATGAATGAACAGAATTACAAAACACTTTCCACACTAATAAAGCCAGATCTAATCAAGTGGAAAAATATCAAGTGCTGATGGGTAACAATATTAAATTTAAATTATTAAATATTAAATTAAAATTAATTTATTTGATGCCATACCAACAAATTTTCCAGAAATTACTTGGCAGAGCTAGAAAAAATAACAAAGTTTATCTGCAAAAATAAAAACTGAAGAATTTCACGGAAACTAACAAAACAATGCAAATGTTGTTTGCTTGAATTTTATTTTCTTTATTAGTGTTTTTCCTTTTTGATCTTATTTTTCTTGTGCAGCAAAGTAATTTTATAAAGATGTATGCCTATATTGGATTTACATATTTTTTTACCATGTTTAACATATATTGGTTTACTTGCCATCTGGGGGAGAGGACGGGTGTAAAGGGTAGATTGGAATACAAGGTTTGAGAAGAATCAGTGTTGAAAAATCATTCTTGCATATATTTTGAAAATAAAAAGCTTCAATAAAAAATGAAAATGGAATAATCAATATATATAAAAAGAAAGTTATATTGACTTTATCCATAAACAATAAATCTTACTGTTATTATTTTGATCTGAATTTATTTGTCTAAAAGAAGTTTTATGTTTATATTCATATAGTTTGTCTATTTTAGCAGGTATACACTCAAGAATTTTATACTAATTAGGTATTTTAAATTGTATAAAACATTGTTGAATAATATTGAAGCTTCTTTTTCACTTTTGAATAAATCTATTTTAATTAAAAAAAATAAAATTACTAACTCTATATTTTTCCACCATCTTTCCTTTCCTTTCCCCCTTTCCTTCCTCCACAGTGTTTTGTTTCTGACTACCACCTCTCTCAAACAGCTCTCCTATTTTACAGCCCCTTCCCCTTTCTTATCCTTTTCCCCTTCTACTTCTATTCTCCCTTCTATTAGCCTTCCCCTTTCCTTTCCTACTTCCCTATAGGGTGAGATTAGTTTCTCTATCAGTGTTTATTTCCACTGATAGAATGAAAACTCTTTCATCAGAATATGTCTGATATTCTCTTAGCTAAATCCGTTGAGAGTAAGGTTTACACAATGTTCATTCACCTCTTTTCTTTCCCTCAATTGTAATAGGCCATTTTTGCCTCTTCATGAGTTGCAATTTACCCCATTTTATCTCCATTTTCCTTTTCTTTCAGTACTGTCCCCATTGTGAAATATATTTCTGAATGTATGTATATATGTTATTGACTCCTTTGACCACTTCAGATGAGAATGTGGTTTAGAACTGCCAGCTCCCTCCACTCCTAAAGAAGTTATATCAGGTTTTCAATCTTCTTGTTATCCTCAGACTCACCATTTATATTCAAAGAGTTGCCAAAGCCTATTGTTTTTTTATTTCACATCTCTTATATCTGTCTCCTTATTTCTTTGATCTAAGTTATGTCCCAAAATTGCATATGTACCTATCACCCTAGTTTAGGTCCTATTTTTACTTGAACTATTGAACTGCACTCTGACTCTCAGCCTCATCTTTTTCCTAATCCAATCTGCCCTGTATTTACTTTCCTATCTATGTATTATCTATTAAAGTATAGTATATACTTTATATGTGAGGGATCTTACTAATCAAATTGTGAAAATCTACATATTTTTACTACATAGGAAATTAACTAATTAGCTAGAAACAAATGAATAAATTGTAAGAAAGAGAGGAACAGAAAGAGACAGAGATACAAAGAAAGACAGAAGGGAGAGTAGAGAGAGTGACAGACAGAGAGACAGACAGAAAGACAGAGACAGACTGACAGAATGAGAGATATGTAGATAGGTAGATTGTTAGTTAGATAGATGTTTGTCTCCACTGATAGAATGAAAACCCTTTCACTAAATGCAAAAATAATTTCACTTCTGCCTTTGGAAGTCTACTGTTTAATGCAGTGTATGGCATCTATTAGACATTTAAAAATGCTTATTGATTTATAAACGTTTTAAAAATGTAAGTGGGAAGAAACACTTTATTTCTTAATAGTTAGAGAACTGTTCTAAGAGTCAGGAATATCTGGGTTCCTATCCTACCGCTGATACATATTATCTATATTATCCTGGGTAAATCATTTAAAATCTCTCAGTGCTTTATGCAGCTCTCTAAGATGCTTAGTTGTAGAGAAGAGGTCAACCTGCACTTTTAGATAGAAATTTCTTATTTAGGAGGTTCTTATAAAAAAAAACAAACCAAGTTCAATCTTTATCTCTAGCCCTAAATAACTGGCAGTGAGGAGAATAATCATCACTAAATGGAGAGGTGTCATCAAATATTCTAGTGTGATCATAGACTTGCATGAAGTCATCACAAAAACAAGTGTGGACAGAACACAGCAATCTCAGAGCTCTGAAGAAAGAACAAGTTATTAATTAGCAATTATGGTTTGTGGTATGCACTTGAAGGAGCACGTTTCTGAAAAAGCCATCATGTAACTTATAGCATGTGACAAGTGCATTGGAAAGATTTATGTTCCGGCTTCACATTTCATTATGGGTGATTCAATGAACATGGGTGTGTTGGCTTTCTCTTCCATTCCCATGATTTATATTGCACCATTGAATAGTTGCGCAAGGATAAATCATGCCTGGGCCAAGTGGTAAACCACAGAAATAACAGCAATTTATAAATATTTCAGGAGACTCTTGTGAGCATTCATTCACCATTTATGATGTGTGGTGGCCATACTTCAAAACATCAATAGGAAAGCATTACTTTGCAGTTTTAATATCACATCTTATATATTCTCTGGGGCACTAAGGTAATCTGAAAAGTGGCATGCTGGGGGAAATCCAGCCATGATTCAGTTAGTTAGGAGAATATTTAGAAGCAAAAAAAAAAAAAAATCAAAGAGGAAACAAAAAGCAGTATACAAGTAAGGCAGCAATTATGTTTTAAAAAGTATATGATTAGACTTTTTTGGATGGAAAGCAGACAGAGTTCTGAGATTCTTCAAATGAACTCTAGATTTATATTCCAAATGATGGTTAATTTAATGTTGTATTGAGGAAAGATTCAATGATCAAGAATGAGTAAATGAAACTTCTGCTAGTATTTATAATTTAGGAGTTTTCACAGAAACTTGGATCAAGATTAAAAAAAAAAGCCTTGCAGCATAGAGAAAAGGCATTGGGGGAAGAAACTGCTATTTTTCTAGTAATAAAGATGGCCTGCTGTTTCACAGAGTGTTACAAGGACAAAGGGTGGAGAAGTTTGGACTTGGAGCCTGTACATAAGAGGGTAAATTGGAATCATAGCAAAAAGACATGTATACAAAGAAAAACATGGCCCAGCTCTCATGTCTTATACTTATATTGACTGTATTTATTACCATCTCTTTGATATCTTAACAGATTAATAATCTCATTGATGTGGGTATTTATTTTAGTTCACATTTTCCTCTATGCTCTTTTACAAAGATCTATCTACCATTCTGGAGTTCTTCTAAATACAGAAATCAAGGATTTCTTTGTTTGTTTGTTTTAGCATTTTGCAGTTACTGATACAAAATATAAGTAGTGTTTTGTTTTTTTTTTATCCTTGACTCTTACTGAATGACTGACCTACCTCTCTTTCTAATCATATTTTTCATGGATTCTACATCATATGCAACTACTACTAGAAGACAGCTAGTAGGTACTGATAGCACACTAAGTCTGTAATCAGGAAGACCTAAGATGATATTTAGTTTCAGACATTTACTAGTTTGTGACTTTGGGAAAGAGATTGCCCCAAACCTCAGTTTTCACCAATATAAAGTAGAGATAACAATATTATCTACATTCAAGAGTTATTATGAGGTTTGAATGACACAATATTTGTAAAATACCTATCATATAATAAGTGCTTAACAATTGTTTTTTCTCTACCTTCCTTCTTTCCTTCCTTCCTTCTTTCCTTCCTTCCTTCCTTCCTTCCTTCCTTCCTTCCTTCCTTCCTTCCTTCCTTCCTTCCTTCCTTCTTTGCTTCCTCCCTCCCTTCCTTCCTTCCTTCCTTCCTCCCTTCCTTCCTTCCTTTCCTCCCTTCCTCTTTTTCTTCCCTCCCTCCCTTTCTTCTTTTCTTTCTTCCTCCCTCCCTCCATCTGTCCCTCACTCCCTCCCTCCCTTTTTTCCTTCCTTCCTTTCTTTATTTGATCATTTTTTGTTTCTTCTTTCCAGAGCCTTGAAAATATTTTAAGTCTTCCTCATCATAGGAATAAAACTCTTGATTTTTTTTTTTTTTTACTTACTAAATGTACTTAGGCTAAGGCAAATGACTCTGGAAGAATATGTTAGAAGAGACCACAAAGCTGCTTCTGAAGTACTTTGATTTTTTTTTATTTAAAATTTTTTGTTCATGGTTGTTTCTATACAACTTTCATTACCAGATATATGCTTCCTCTATCTCTACCTAGCAAGTCATCTCATTAAAAAAAAAATAAAAAGTAAAGAGAGAAAAAATAAGGTACTTAAGCAAAACTAATCACCACATTGATTAAGTATGACAGTGTATATAACACCCATAGTCCCCACCTCTGCAAAGAAAGGAAAGAATTGCATTTTCTTATCTTCAAGGACAAGCTTGGTTATTATAACAAAGTACTGTTCATTTTTTTCCTCTATTTACGTTGTTGTAGCTGACATGTATACTGTTTTATTAGTTCTTTTAGCTTTATTTTGCAGTAGTTCGTAAAGGATTCCCATGCTTCTCTGAATTCTTCATAATCATCATTTCTCACAACACAATAATATTTTATTATATTTCATATACCACAATTTATTTAGCTATTCCCTAGACAAGGGGTAACCAATTTTTTCGTCTAGTTCTTTGCTACTAAAGAAAGTGTTGTTATGAATATTTTAGTACAATGGGAAATTATTTTTTGGGAAATTCCTTTTGATCAGCTTGTTCTTTGAATCTCAGTTTCCCTGTTTGTAGGAGGTAATGATATCTACAATTCTTTATAGCTTTTTGACTATATTTTTTTTCAGTTTTATGATGCTGACTTTCTGCATTCATTCAAGGTGGAAGGGAATCCAGATTTTTTTAAAGATGAAGGAAAGTTATCAGCTATGAGTTAAGTATATCAGTAGGAGCCTCATGAAAAAGATAGAGTTTGAACTGGGCTTTGAAGGAAATAAAGTATTCTAAGAGGTGGTGGTAAGGAAGGGAGGGCATTTTAGGCTTTATGATCAGCCTTTGAAAGACATCAAGATAGGAGGTAGACGCCATATTTAAAGAATAGCAAGTGGACCACTTTGATTGGATCATAGAATAAGAGAAGAGAAACAAAGTCTAATAAGTCTGGAAAAGAAGACTGGGTTGCAAAATGTTTGAAATGCCTAATAGAGGAATATATGTTTGATGCTAGATGTAATTGGGACCCATTCGAATTTATTGACCGGAAGAGTGACCTGGTCCTATCTGTGACAGTTTTAGGAATATGATTTTGGTGGCTGAGTGGGAGATGAAATGGAGTAACTAGATTTGGGGTGAGAAAAATAATTCTAATATTCTGAATAATACTAATTATTTTCAGGTGAAAAGTAATACAGATAAATAAATAGATTCAGAGACATTAAGTGAAATTACTGTGGTCACAAAGCAAGTCTTATTGTCAGATTTGGAACATAAAAAGTGGTCTACTGGTCTCCTTGAAGATTATTTTTTTCCCTCTTCATTACAACACTTCCATTTTCTAAATCTTGCTTTGTAAGGGTTCTGCTCCTGATAAAGTCACAACAAGTAGACTTCTGCCAAAGGACAAAGAGGAGAAGTGACTCAGAGAATGGGTTGCTGATTTCCCTAAGTCCCTGCCCTCATTAGGTAATACTGAGGATGGGTGAAAAGTGCCATCTTGCAAGTTTTTGGATTTCATTAGCATGAAAAACATCAGAGTGAGCCCATGTGAGGGAGCTGCCTTCCCATAATCTATAAAAAATAAAAAGAGATCCAGGAAAACTCCTGACAGCAGGTAATATGTAGAAACAAAGTGAATTATACCCCTTAATCATTAAAGCCAAAGGACTTGATCAGCAAACCTCAGAAAGCTTTAATAAGGAAGAAACAAAGCAGAAAGAACAAGGGAGCAAGCAACTTAGCTGAGCTAGGAGAACCATAGCACTGGTGGGGACCATCTAACTCCCAACAGGAATGTTTAATATTCTGACTTTGGGTGAGGCAGATTAACAAACCCATGCAGGAGAACTCCAACTGAGACAATTTTTACTCCAGAAAATGAGAAGCAGGATCTGGATGCCAAAGGAGTTGACTGAAGACTTTCTGCAATCTCACATGATAGATGGAAACCCAGATATAATTCTTCTTGCAGATATACAGAAAGATAACATAGAGCAGGGGAATGTTGGGCTTGGAGTCAGGGAGTAGGGGTGAAGCACATATTAGTTATTTTACTGCCTGTGTGATCTTGGGCATTTTTTTTTTAATCTCTGTATCTCAGTTTCTCCATCTATAAAACAAATAGCTTCACTAGATGGTTACATTAGATGGTATAATAGTAGGTAGAGTATTGGGTCTAGAGAAAGGAATACCTGATTCAAATCTGGATCAATCATTTAGTAGCTATGAGACGCTGGACAAATCATTTAACTGACCTTTGCCTCAGTTTTCTCAACTGTAAAACTCGAAAAATAGCACTTATTTCCCAGGGTTGAGAAACAAAGGAAGTGACAATTATAAAATGCTTAGCAGTGTGCCTGTCATATAGTAGGAACATATAAATGCTTATTCCCTCTACTTCAATCAATGTGCAGATACAAGTCTAATGTTGAAACTAACATTTTCATAGAATCCAAGGGTTTTAGAGCTAGAAAAGAAATCTACTGTCCTCATTTTGTAGATGAGGAAATAGATCTTGGGAGAAATTTTCACTTGAACAAGATCACCTTGGTAGTATCTGAGGCAAGTTTTTGAATTTAAGTTTTCTTAACTACATGAAGATTACAATCTATTGCACAGTCTAATGCAGAGTCCAGCACACAACACATAATGTCAATTCCTTCTTCTCTGTCCACTGCCAAAGGCACATACTTCTTCACATCTCAATATCACATCAACTGCATTTATTTTTAAGGGGACAATTGGAATGGTTCTCATTTCTTGAGATTTGAGGAGCATCCTTTACATTTGGAAGATACTTCCTTTTCTTCTTGGAATCCCTAGAGGCAGCTAGGTGGCACAGATACAAAGAATGTTGACCGTGGAGTCAGGAAGCCCTGAGTTCAAATCCAGATTCAGATATTTACTAGAATTTTGACCTTAAGGCAAGTGACTTGATCTCTGTCTCATTTTCATGAACTGCAAAATGGGGATAATAAGAGTAATTATTCCCAAGGATTGTTTTTTACAAACCTAAAAATTCCATGTAAAGTTATTATTATTTTTATAGACACAGCTCATGTCTACAGCCTATTTTTGGCTTTTCCTGAACTGACTTCTGTCCTTCACTTCTCATTATCATTCTATTGTTCTTGAAATTATTTTACATCATCTTGTATATATTTTATATTTATTTATGTGTATATATGTGTGTAAAGTAATGCTCGTAAGGCCAAGGATCCTTGTGTATTTATCTCTGTTTCTGCAGAACTTAGCAAAGTACTTTGCACATAATAGAAACTCAATAAACACTTGTTGAATTGAATCTTGAATAGAAGTGATCCCTATCCTCTCAAATTAAGCTATTGATATCACATAGTCAACATTCACTCTATTCTAAGACACAACTTTGATTTGAGGGAAAGGTTCTCCCTTTTTAAACATAGATTCCAGGAAGTGAGAAATCTTTTTATTGAACAAACCATGGGAAACACCATTTTTCACCTTTTCCAGATAGATGATTGAAATTTAATGGCAGTAGATTCTTCCCATTAGTCACAGATTCTTGCTTGCCTATTTGTCAGCAAATACTTCATTTGTTTGCTGAGAAATGGTTCCCAAGACATCGATACACATCCCATTAAATGCTATTTCCTTGAAGTCAGGGCTACTTTGAACAATATAAGAACGTCTTAGTACATGGCTGGGATATTAATTCTCTTCTGCAGAATCCCACTTCTTATGTTCCTTTCCTGTAGGCATGTAAGTAAAAAAAAAAGTATACTATGGCTAGCTGATGTTCATCCTGTGCCAATCCTCCCCACTTATTTAAAATGATTTGTAATTTAGTGTGTTGATGGAGTTAGGGGAAAAAAACAATTTCAAAAATGAGCTACATAATAATCATAATCATAATAATAGCTAGTATTTACATAGCACTTTAAGGTTTGCAAAATACTTTAAAAATATTATCTCATTGTATCCAACAACCTGGAGAAGTAGATAGAATTATTATCTCCATTTTATAATAAAAGAAATTGAGGAAGATAGTGATTAAGTGACTTGCATGAGTGACACAAGGAGTAAGTGTCTAAAGTTAAATTTGAATTCAAATCTTCTGGTCCTTTACATTCCAGATTTAACATTTTATCCATTATGCCAACTAAGTACATATACATACACATACATAATACATGTCATGTGTCTACATGTGTTGAGGTCTAGATTTGGGGTACCTATATGAGATTAAGGTTTAGTTAAGGTCTAGTGGCAGGTTTGGAGTACAGGGATTCAAGCAAAGCTCCCCTGTAATCCCCTTGGATTCGGCGCAAGGATACGGCGGTAAACCCATTTAGTAGCTCTAGTAGCGGTACGAGTTCCCGATAAAAATATTTATTGGCCCGGAGAGCTAGATTGATAAAAGAGGTTTATTATTAGGTGAAGATAGAGATAAGGAGGACACTGGACAAAGGGTCCAGTGGACAGAGGGTCCTTACATGGCTACCATGTTTGGAATCTCTGCAAAGAGAGGGTCCCAGCGTGGCCTTTTTATAATAGGAGACTTAGCTTGAGGGGCTTTGGGGTGTAGCCCCAAAGTTGGCTCAGATCCCAGTGGGGCTGGGAACAGGTCCGGATCTTCTATTGGAATTCAAAGGGACCAGGATTTGTGAGTTAAAGGACAATTTACATCATTAACTAGGAGAGGGTGGGAATCTAGAAAGGAATCTTTCACTGGTATCCCTGCCTTTTCCATCTCCTCTTCAGTCCATCCTCTACTCAACAGTCCAACTGATTTTTCTTTTTTTCCCCCTTTTTTATTATTACAATAGCTTTTTGTTTACAAGATATATGCATGGGTAATTTTTTCAGCATTGACCCTTGCAAAAACCTTCTATTCCAACTTTTCCCCTCCTTCTCTCTCACCCCTTCCCCAAACTGATTTTTCTAATGCATGATCCTGTGTTTATCTCACCCTCTCACTTCAACAAATACTCTGCAACCTCATTGTTTAAATATAAACTCCCTAATTACCCTCCACTTACTTTGCAAACTGTTCATACTGATTTGAATGGGACATGCCATCACCTAAATCTATTTTTCCTCCATGCCTAGTATTCTCTTCATCTTCATCTACACTTCTTGGCTGCTCTAGCTTCTTTCAAATCCCAGCTAGAAGTTTTACCTAGTAGTAGTAGATAGAGCACTGATCTTGGAGCCAGGAAGATCTGAGTTCAAATATGTCCTCAAACACTTAACACTTTCTAGCTATGTGACCCTGGGCAGGTCACTTAATCTGAAGAAGGAGGAGGAGGAAGAGGAAGAGGAGGAGGAAGAAGAGGAGAAGGAGAAGGAGGAAGAAGAGGAAGTATAGGGGGAGGAGGAGAGAAGGAAAGCCCTTTCCAGTTCTCCTTAGTTTCAGGCCTTTCTTTTGTGTTATTGGCAATTTATTCTATGGTTATATGTGTGTGTACAAAGTTATATACAGATTTCTTTCCCATTAAACCAAGCTTCTTGAGGGCAAATTGGTTTTGTTGTTGTTTGTTTCTGCTTGTTTTTTTTTGTTTTTTTTTGCCTTTTTTCTATCCTTGCATTTAATAGGAGTGGCAGGCACATTGTAGGGGTTTACAAAGAACTTGTTGACTTGATTAGTCCTGTATATTCATCAAAATAGGGAGCTCTAGAATAAGGAATTACCCTTATCAATGCAGATCAGCCTTTTGCAAGTTCTTTTCTAAAAGAGATGGCTAGATACTAAGAGCTTAAGTAACTTGGCCAGAATCACACAACCAGCGTGTGTCAGAGATGAGACTTGATCTTCTTGATCCTTAGACTAGCTCTCTGTCTACTACTTTGTGCTGCTTCTTTTGGATTTATATTGCTTGGTGTTTACCTTAACTTTTTTAAAGTGATAGAACAATTGCAAAGAAGTCCAGAAACTTTAAAATTCCTCAAGATTTGGACAGTTCAGTAGTCACTTATTTTGTAGTTCTGCTGCTTTATCTTAATGTAACTAGCCCTTGATATACGCAGGACCTAATTTGCTACTGCCTGACATTTAGATATTATGAATATATAACAAGTATTTACTAGGTGTAAAGCATTATCTTAGGCACTAGAGGAGAAACAAACAAACAAACAAAAAAACTTGAATGTGACATAGTCTCTACTTTCAAGGAGATTGCAATCTAGCCCAGGAATAAAGCATCAATGCAAGAATCTGTAATATACACTATTACTTTCTTTTGTAATTCTCTAATATGTTTATCATATAATACATACTATTACATATATATAAATGTATACACTGTATAATAATCACTGTTGGAATAAAGCATCAATGCAAGAATCTGTAATATACACTATTACTTTCTTTTGTAATTCTCTAATATGTTTATCATATAATACATACTATTACATATATATAAATGTATACACTGTATAATAATCACTGTTATGCATATATTATATGATAAACATATTAGAGAATTACAAAAGAAAGTGCTACATGAAATCTCATGGGGACTAATAATAGCTTCTGATATCAAGAAGTTTAAATAATCTTTAAAATTTTAGAGCAGGAAGATACCTTAGGGATTCTGATTCTGAGATGTGTAGTTCTACCTAGGTAGTTCCCTCTCTTTAATTTGAACAGAGAACATTAAGTTGGCACTTTGATTTATGCATAGACCAAATCCATTCATAGGCTTCCTGACTATGGAGCCCATGACTAATGCCACATCAGACTTAGACAAGAGAAAAAAGCATAGGATCAGAGACTGACAACTAGAAGGTACTTTAGAGGTTATCCAGAGTTGTTAAACTCAACATCCCATAAGTGAGTGCATGCCATCAACAAAAGAACTAGATTAATATAATGCAGCTATAAATAATGTTAACTTATGGTTTTAAGTTAATATACTATCAACAAGGAAGGATCCCTTTCCATTTGAATTTGACAGCACTGATTTCTAGTCCAATCCTCTTTCACAAAAGCCTAAATTAAGATGAATAAAAATTATGTGATTTGCTAATGTCACCATAATGGTAGGGCCAAGATTGGAACCCAGGTTCAATGCTTCCTTCACTCTGCCATGCTGCTGACTGGAGCATTCATTCTGGTGCTTGGTTTTTCCTCCAATTTTTAAAAAGTGTTTTTTATTTTTAAAAATGTTTTTTGTTGAGACTTCCAAGAGACCTCAAAAGATTAGAATATAAGGTTTCATAGGAGGTCTGGGATGTTCTTGTTCAGTTTCCATGTTTCACATGAAGGTTTAACCAGGGTTTTCTAGTAAAGTGACCTAAAAAAATTTCTCTTTGATATGCCAGAAGTTTAAAGTCATCAGTGTAACCTCTCATGGCTGGGGTGGACTTGGAATGGGGTAGAGTTGAGAAGGACCGAGGATTAGGGCAAGACAATATGAAAGGCTAGTTGAATATAGTTGGGAGGTCTTGGGTTATACTTTCCCTGTTACACATTGTCAGAACAATTCAATATTTTTCTTCTTCTGGAAAGACTACCAGATGGCATCTCATGGAATGAAGCAGTCACACAAATTAATTGTATTGTTTTACTGTGCTATACGTAAAAGGTTCATTAATTTTGCCTCTTTGACAACACCACAGTCTGTCTAACCCAAACCTTTTGGCCAATCAAAAATGTGTCCTCATCTTCACCATCTGCATCAGGGGCACAAACGAATTAACCTGGTGTTTTCCTAGGATGAGGGGGGATGATTTATAAAGACATCTACAATGTAAACGTCAGTGCAACCTGACACATCTTCGACCTCCTTTCATTTATCAAACAAATTAATCGTGATGTATCATACAGAACAGGAGTAAGATGAGATGATGTAGAAGAAAATATGAGTTCCATTTGCCAGACTGGACAAGGGAAGTATCATATTTTAATGTGATAAATATGTATGTAACTGCAGCAAAGCATGAGCTACTTCTTTTTCTGTCCTGGAAGGGGTGAGGTATTGACCCTCACTGTAACAGGGGAATGTGGGAAGGAGCCATGAATGATATTCAGACTTTTCCCCCTTTTCTTAATTAGTAACAATATAAGAGGTCTTGGTAGTGTGCATTATTTTCTGAATAAAAGCCTTTCTGAAACTGACTTTTTTGATAAAATTAATTGTGACCTTTTCCTTTGCCATTCTCTCATTTACCCTTTGGTTTTCATTTTCTTGACTGGAAAACAGTGATAATAATAGCACCTACCTCACAGGGTTGTCATGAAGATCAAATAAGACAATATTTGTAAAACACTTAGTACAGTGACTAGCAGACAGTGGATGCTATATAATACTTATTCCTTTCGCTTTTGAGCCACAGTGTCTCATATCCTACAAGGGTGGGAAGGTACCAAAGATCATTCTCTCTGGAATTTTAAACATGGATAACTGGAAAGATGGAAGCAACATAAATACAAGGGGAGATTTTGAGCTTGGATTTTGGACTCATTTTTTTCTGGACCAAATATAAAGTTCCGACTCTGATCTCTATTTTGTTATCTCTATACCAGAGATAGGCACTAGTCCTTGCTCAGGTGTTTTGACTTACTTGATCTTCTGAACTTTTAGGTATAACCCTAGCAAGAATATCTAATATGACTGGTCATGTTTGCTGAACAGTTATTGGAATGGGGCTATACATTGGATAATCTGTCATTTAATTTCATTGATAATAAGATCTATGAGTCCTAATATTTGATTTTTGCCAGACTTTCTCTTTGACTTCATTTTGATACAATATACATTTTAGCCCAAATTTAATATATATATATATATATATATATAGCTTACTAAGGGCAACACGTCAGCTTTCATTCATCTCTGGAATTTTACTCATCCCCACTCCAACCTTTCAGAATCCTTTGTGTTCTTAGACTTGACTCAAGAGATGTCTCCATAAATCTTTTCCCAATTGACTCAGGAGTTCATGTTCCATTGGCTCCTCAAAAATTATTTTAGCCAGGCTTCCTGATATGATCCTGTAGTGTCTGTTATTGGGTGAGTTGAGGTCGAAGTTGGTGAATCATTTGAGTTCTGAGATGTAGTGGGAATAAAGCTGATGGTCAGTACACAATAAGTTATCTGGTATCAATATGGTAAGTTGTGTGGTATGAAGTGTCATCAGACTGCCCAAGGAGAAGCAAATGGCTCAGACTGGAAATAGAGCAGATTAATATTTCTTTGCCAATTAGTAATGAGATCATTCTTGAGTAGTTCCTTCATTTCCAGCCAGGAGGAGATAAGATCAGTCTTGGGGAGGGAGGTAAAGCATTTATTTTGTAAAAAACTTCATATTCATTTGTCTACATACATGTTTACTTCACCATAAGCTTCACTTTTTTCTTTGTATGTCCAGAAACCCAATGTAGTATTCAGGAAGACCAGAATTCAAGTCTCACTAACTAACTAACTATGTGGCTCTGGGCAAGCCACAGAAATTCTCAGTGCACTTAAGCAATTCTAAAAACAGAAGTTGCAAAACAGTTGACCATCTACAAGTCAATTTTGAAAAGATTCTTTATTGGGGAACTCTTTATACCAATAAATTTAGCTCCTTCCCCAGAAATTAAAAAGAAAAAAAGAGAAAAGGAAGAAAAGACGGAAGTAGGAGGGAGGGAAGGAAAGAAAGAAGGAAGGAAGGAACAAACAAATGAATGAAGGAATGAAGGAAGGAAGGGAAGAAGAAAAGATGGAAAAAGGAAAGAAGGAAGGAAGATAAGGAGGAAAAAGGAAGGAAGAAATAAAGGAAGGAAGGGAGAAAGGAAAGAAAGGAAGAAAGAAAAATAGAGAGAAAGAGTGGGGAAAGGGAGAAAAAAGGTCAGAAGAAATAAAGGAAAGAAAAAAGGAAGAAACAGGAAGGAAGAAAAAAAGAAAGAAGGAAGGAATAAGGAAAAGAGGGAAGGAAGAAAGGAAAAAAGAAAGAATTAAGGAAAGAATGGAAGAAGAGAAGAAGAAAGGAAGGAAGAAAGAAGGTAGAAAAAAGGAAGAGAAAGAGGGAGGAAGGGAAGTAAGAAATTCTCAGTCTAGCTCAAGGCTCAGCACATTGTTGTGCCTAAAATGCTTTTTTTTTAATTGCATGGTTTTGGAATTTCCTGGAGAGGGAACTTGTACACTGTTAGAGAAACCTGATGGCACCCAAGGATCAGATTGTGATGCTTTTTCTCAAGTCCCCTGGTTTTAGTATTGCTCTTTTACTATCATCCTAAAGTTTCCATCCCAGGAAGGCCTGTGGATGCTGCTAGAAATTTTGTGTCTCTTTCGAATCCAGTAGGAGGAAGATAGATGAACGCTAAAGACCTGTAATTAGTATGATTTTAGGAACATGACTAGGATAACTACACTGAATTTCTTATGAAGTACAGCACTTTATTTTTCTAAAAATAAAATACTCAAAAGTGGATTGGCATTTTGCAAGCATGTACAGAACTCTTCTATTTAGGGAAATTATACAAGTTAGTGATGGGTGAATTGATCTATAGAGTGCTTCTAGCTCCCCCTCCATCCTTTTTAGTTTAATAAAGTAGAAGCTCAATTAGAATGATAGTGGAATTAATGAAATTACTCAAACAAGCCCAATGCTAGTTACATATTTTACTATTGAACCATTAATGTGATGATTTCATTTACTGTTCCTACAACACATTAAAGTAGGCAAAAATGTATTCCAACCTTCATCTTGCACAAGTTTTAGGCTCTATCTGTGGCATTCTTCTGGCTCTGATTGCTCTTGTCACTTATTGCTGCATAAGAGCAGTTTCTGCAGAAAGCTAGCCTCAATCTTTTGCCTGTCCACATGTATAAAGACCAGGTTTTTAAGTTTCTCACTAATTTCTATCATTTTCTTCCTCATTTGATACATCTCTGTATATACCCCAGTAGCAAACAAATGATCTGATTAATAGGAAGGATATTAAATAATTAGGAAACATGGGTTTTAATCTTGGTTTAAGCAATAGCAATGTTACTACATCATTTCATCTCTCTAAGACTCACTTACCTCCTTTGTGATAAGAAGGGGTGGGAATAAATTATCTCTTAGACCTCTTTTAATTCATTCATTTAGTCTTATGCCCTAAGTTTTCTCATATGCTTACATTACAAAGGCCCCATTTAACTCCTAGGAAATTTTCCTTGCTAAATTTTGGACTCAAGGAATCTTGAGTTCAAGTTTTGTTTTTGATGGATGCTGGCTATGAGACACTTGGAAAATCATTTAGTTTCAGTTCTCTGGGCAAATCTCTTAGAGTTTCAATTTTCTAGGCAAGTTTCTAAGACTATAAGTTGAAGAGAATGTGCTGACCTGCATTGGCAGAGGATCTTTCTTCATTCTGTAGTTCCTTAGACCAGTGAAAATGCAAGCTCAGTCACTATTCTATTTCTTGTCTATATTTTACTTTGTTCCTTCAAAAATATTCAAAGAGGACATGAATATCTATATGTTTATATGTAGATCAAATATGTATGTGTGTGGTATCTGGAAATGTTCAGCAGGATCCATGGAATTCTTGATAGGAATTCTCAGAAATTGGTGATTTTGAGGAAAAAAACTTAAAAGGAAAAATTTTATGGCTTCTTGATGACATAGTAGTTAGCTTTAGTAGATGAGGGTGTAAAACCACTTGTAAGCCTTTTTGTTATAAGCTGCATACAAAATCAACAGGCTGAGGAATAGGAAAAGAATGGCAGGGGAGAAGAAAAATTTCTGTCCTTATATGGCATTAGTGTAAAATTCTCTTTCTCTTCTAGGCAACTCATAGAAAATGGCTGTACAATTAGGCTCCCATTACCATGAGAATTGTTGCTTTATTCAAATTTGCACTACATATTTCCATTAGACTGAAACCAGTCACTGTATTTTACATAACTATAATTTTGAATACTATGTATTTGAATATATTGGACCATTTCACAGTATTCATCTTTATAATTAATAAAGACCATTTTATAATGTTGTTTTCCTTATAAGTGCTTCATCAGAAGACATCCTTACAATCAATCATCACCAATCTCTTTCTCATGACAAGAAGTCCACAAAGATGGACTGAGATTTGTGGATCCTCCCTATCGATCAGGGTTAAGATTTGGATTGCAGTAAGTCTGAACCGGACAAAGAGAAAACCAACTAGGAGTCAACATCAATTATTATAGATCTGTGTGATTTTCCCCATCAAGCATAAAAACCCCTGGCTATCTGTACTCTGAAGGGGTTAAGGAACATGCTCAAAGGTATATAACATAGGCCAGAGTTGAATCTATATAAAAAGTTGAGCCAGAATTCCCAAGCTACTCTATCCACCAGCCATGCTGCCTCAAGGCAAATGGAAAAACTAAATAGGTGAGTGAAATTTTGCAACTTTTGAATAGCATGGAATATCATCTCATCAAGAAACAATAGTTAAATACAACAAGCAAAATTGTAAAGTTCTAAAGAAGGTGGCATGTAGGAAGAATGAGAGAGAGAGAGAGAGAGATAGACAGAGAAACAGAGACAGAGACAGAGACAGAGAGACACAGAGAGAGACAGGAATAGAGAATGAGAGATAGAGACAGAGGCAGAGAGACACTAAGAGAGAGAGCGATAGAGAGGATAATGAAATTTATATAGTACCTACAACTTATTGGGTATTGTGTTAAGTGCTTCATTAATATTATTTCATTTGATCTTTACATGATGTAAATAATAATACCGTTCCCATTTTATACTTGAGGAAATTGAGGCAAATAGAGGTTAAGTGTCATAGATAGTAAGAGGCCAGATTTAAACTCAGGTCTTCTTGATCAGCACTCAAGGCCCAGGACCTTATCCACTGCACCATTGAGCTGCCTCATTAGTTAAGAAGCAGATTCAAACAAGCCAGAGTCAGAAATCAAACACTTGATCAAGAAAAGACAATTTGGTAGGGAGCATATTTCACACAGAATCTCAGTCTCCAGCATAGAAAAGCATGTTCACACAAACAACAGAATAGCCTGCTGCTCCATGGATAGAAGCTTTACTCTTCCCTAGTTTAATGGATGCAACTCAGAGAGTGCATATGACAATTAGCAAAAGCATGGCAGGAGCCAGAAATTCAATTCTCTGCAGGTGGTTCATAGCTATTAATTGCAGCAGGGGTGCCAGGCTGACCTCACCCTGCCTGACCTGTTTTAGGCAAGTCTGAATAAGGTTAGCACTTCTGAAAAATTCTAATCTTGGTGACAAGTCATCTTTGTAACTTAGCTTAGCAGTTCAGGAATGTATTGATGTTTCTGGGCACAAGAAAGTGTAGATTGGTAGAAAATCTCTGATATACTAGAGACATATATTTTAGTCATGGATTTGGTCCAGTGATTACTTATTGCCTACCACTACTACCTATCACTGCCTGATGGCCTTGCTTGTTACATATTGGATGGGTAATCTTGGATTCCTCACTATTAATATTCTGCATCACAAATTCTTCTCGTTTATTTGGTCAAGAAGACCATGGTTATTTGTTTCCAAGTGATAAATCAATCTGACTGCTTAACAATATTCAGTTTTCCATTTCTATCCAGACGGTGAAAGAACTTCTTTAATTACAGCTATTTTGTGATCTTAATAGCAGATTTGGTATATTTTTATGGGGTGGATGGCATAAGGGAACCCCCAGTCCTGGTCATTATCTTTAAGTATCCAAGACACTTTCCCATCAACACTGCTGACATTGATCATCTTTCCTCTCAATATGACTTTCTACATGTCAGCTATTTCTTGGCACAGAACATCTTCCTCAGGCATTGCTTTTGAGGGAGGGCAAAAGGAGAGGGAAACTGAAATCAATCTTTCAGACTGGCTATAAATCCTTTATTCTCCTGTTCTACTGAGACAGAATTATTAATGAGATCTTCACCTGTTTTGCTTTGCCCTAATTATTGCTGTCCATGCATCCTCTCACATTGGGGGCTTGAAATGTTCCTTGAGACAGAAGGGCAGCAGAAAGAACATTTGGCTGGATTCCAGGCTCTGCACTGACTTACTGGGTAACTTTGGGCAAAGTCCCTTGACCTTTCTAAGTCTCAGCTTTCTTGGATGTAGAATGAAAGGTATGAATGATCTTTGAGAAATTTCATAGCCATCTGACTCCCACTCTCCCCTCTGTCATCTCCCTTCTTGTTCCTTAAAAAAAAAAAGTCCCTCTTATGCATTAGGATCTTAGGGGAGCAGGAAACAAACCTTGCACATTTGTCATTTGCTCAATGCATTTTTTTTGTTTTGTTTCGTTTTGTTTTTTTAATAAATAACTTTTTATTGATAGAACTCATGCCAGGGTAATTTTTTACAGCATTATCCCTTGCATTCACTTCTGTTCCAATTTTTTCCCTCCCTCTCTTCACTCCCTCCCCCAGATGGCAAGCAGTCCTTTACATGTTGAATAAGTTACAGTATATCCTAGATACAATATATGTGTGTAGAACCGAACAGCTTTCTTGTTGCACAAGGAGAATTGGATTCAGAAGGTAGAAATAACCCGGGAAGAAAAACAAAAATGCAAGCAGTTTATATTCATTTCCCAGTGTTCTTTCTTTGGGTGTAGCTGCTTCTGTCCATCTTTGATCAATTGAAACTGAATTAGCTCTCTTTATCGAAGAGATCCACTTCCATCAGAATACATCCTCAAACAGTATCATTGGTGAGGTATATAATGATCTCCTGGTTCTGCTCATTTCACTTAGAATCAGTTCATGTAAGTCTCGTCAGTCCTCTCTGTATTCATCCTGCTGGTCATTCCTTACAGAACAATAATATTCCATAACATGCATATACCACAATTTACTCAACCATTCTCCAGTTGATGGGCATCCATTCTCAATGCATTTGTTAAAGGATATAAGCCATATCTTTATGGTGCACTTTCCATGTGAGAGGAGAAAACCTATTATGCTAAGTCCTCTAGATATTTGGCCCAACTGACCAATTAGGTCAATATCATTTGAAATCTGGTCTATTCCCCTCTTGTCTTCTTCTATCTTGAAGGATTGTGGAATACACATTCTCTTTCTGACTGCCTTTTATACGAGACAGTATATATATAAATATATAACCTGTGAATTTCTCCATTTAGTCCTGTAGACCCCAGAAAGTTCAGATGGTTCACACTAAGTAAATGACTCAGAGACCAGAACCAAGTTGTGTTTCCCAAGTCCTTAGAGGGTGGTTCTTACTAATATTAATTAGGTGACAGTTTCCTGGGAGAGAAAGATGTGTGTGTGTGTGTGCGCGCGTGTGTATGTATGCTTTTCTTGTGTGATTTGACTGATTGCTACTCCTGTCAGGGATTTCAATGTGCTGTACATTTTTGTTCTAAAGACTGCCTGCCCGCCTCCTCTCTCTGAAAACTTCCTGTTCCAACTTGTATTTTGCTCAGTGACTCAATGGCAGAGCCACAGCTTATGGTATTACTAATGATTAACTGAGAAACAGAGAGACAGAAAGAGGAGAAAGAGAAGGATGGATAAAGTACTGAGGAGAGTGCTTATGTCTTTTGCCTCAGGCCCTTACTTAATGGGTGACCCTGGGTAAATCACTTAATCACATTCTGCCTCAGTTTTCTCATTTGTAAAATGGGGGTAATACCATTATGAGGATCTAATGAAATGACAAATAGAAAGAACTTTACAAACCTTAAAATATCACACAAATATAATTACTTATAATTATCATTACTATTATTATATGAGGAAGAATCCTCCTTCCCTTCATCAATCCACCCTATAAAGCTAATATACTCAATGTTATCTAGAGGATACCTATGTTTTCTCAACATGTTTCCATGTCTCAACCTTCTTCCTTCCCTAATCAGAGAACCAAACTACAGGTCATTCATTCCCCTTCCTCTTCTTCTACTGTTAAGATAGTGTCTTCATTCAGAGCTTCACTTGTTTCAGGAAGAAAATTGTCTAAACTAATTTGGTCAAAGTGCTCATTAATGACGTATGATTGCCCAATATTCCTGAGAGTTGAGGCTTAAAAATGATAGTTGTGGTCCTCCTATACTTAGTTTAAGCAGCTGTACCACTTTTTCTGCTATGTAAGGGGCTAGCATATTGTACTCGTCTTTTAGAGAATTCAAGAAGCACAGACAGGATATTTTACTTTTTCTGGTGCTCTTGGGGTCTTCTGAGGATCTTCTGAGTACCCAGCCAAGAGGAATATATGAATGGATCTAAAAGGAAGTATGCAGGGTGTAGATGACTCCCTGAAGGGATAAAAGTCTTTATCTTATGTCATTTCTTTCAGAAAATGAAACTACAGGTGACTGCTGGCATTTTTGAGTTTTTTTTTTAAGCCCTCAGATGATTGAACCAAGACCATGATTCTCTATTACCTTTATGATCTTTTCTACTATCATAATAATTGATAATCTTCCAGATGGCTTCTTAGGATAATAAAGATATCACAAAGACAATCCTTATTTTTTTGGAAATGATGGAATTTTTACCCTATATTTCCACAATGTCAAGTGCAAAGTTCTCTAAAATTGTCTCACCAGTCTTATCTCTTGGAAAAACAGAACTGTCAAGATTCCACTAATCCTTCTTAGCTTTGATGGGAACTATAACAAGTTACTATCATTGCCTGATTTCTGGGACATGGGGTGACCTTCTTGTTGTCTCTTACATTGTGTTAACATAACATTTCCTTCCTATCTCAGAATCCAGGCATGAAAGTAGTTTTTTGTTTGTTTGTTTGTTTGTTTGTTTGTTTGTTTTTCCTTCTATACAACATCCATCTCTACATGATGTTTTTATGATTGATACTTTTTAGAGAATAAAATATAACTTGTTTTTTTTTAATGCACAAAGCTATAAATGTTGCAATTCTAGGTGATGTATTTACATTCTATTATCTTTTTATACTTTAACTCCATGAATATAGTACAAAAAGTTTTTTGGATTGGAATCAGGAGTCTTGGTTCAGATCCTGGCTCAATAACTAAGTAGCTTTTGACTTTGAACTTGTCACAACCTCTCTGAACCTCAATGTCTTCACGTGTAAAATGAGGGAGAGAGACAGAGACAGAAACAGAGACAGACAGACAGACAGACAGACACAAAACAGAAAGATAGGGACAGAGGAGTTTCAGGACTCAGGAATATAATTTTTAGGTTGGAAGCATCCTTCTTCTCTACGAGATTCCTGTTACCCATTAATACACACTTTCAATCAATCAACTAATCATTCACCAATCAGCAAGCATTTCTTAAGTGCTTGAAGGAAATTATTCTAATTATTGAATTAGTACCATGATTTTCCTCCTATTCTATTTCCTTATCCAGAAATCATCTAAGGTGGGAAATCTTAGGCAATGACTTGGCCAGATTAAAATCTAATTAAAGATAGTAAAAGAAATTGTAAGTTTAAGTGAATGGGTGGATTCCTGCTCATTGTGTTTACTCAGACAGATCTGGAAAAAGTGGAATCTCCTTTTTGTCAGTTAGATGATATGGAAATTGATAAATCTTTTTGACCAAGACTTGGGTAGTCCATGTCACCCCAAGATCCTTATTAAAATGAGTCCACACCTCATTATAATATTCATTCTCTCATTACTTGTTAACTAATAAAATTTGATTGCTAACCTCAGAAACAACTACCTTCCAAGGACATATAAGAATTAAATAAGTTCCAAGTGGGTTTTGGGCATTTGAAAGTGCATCTTACCTCTTTTGTTAATAAAATGCTAGTATTAGTAATAAAATTATTAATTATCTAGAAACAATCTCTCAAACTTTACATATCACAGTGCCTATTTTGTGCTAGGTACTAAACTAAAGATTAAAGATACAAAGACAAAAGCAAAACAGTCCCTGCCCTCAAGGAACTTGTATTTCAACAAGGGCAAAAACATGAAAATCAAAATAAACAAGGTAGTTTTGAATGGGATCAGGGAAGGCTGCATTTAGAAAGTGTCCCTTTAATTTAATCTTGACAGAAATCTCAGATTCTGAAATGAGAAGGGAAGGCCTTCTCTTTCAGTTATGGAGTGCAGATGGTACAAAGGTAGAGACAGAAGATGGAGCACCATTTGTACAGAATACTGAGCTGGTAATTTGGTTGCCTCGAAAAGTGTGAGGAGGAAAGCAAGATGTAAGACTGAAAAGATTAACTTTGTTTCTATTCCTTCAGTCAATTATAGGCACAGATCAAGTGCATCATGTATTTTCCACAAGTCTCAGAGACTCAAAAATTACTTCTAAAATAAAGGAAATCAAAAGACCATAACCCTGTTGAACAACAAGTAACCACAGAGTTCATCTAGTTGAACATCTTTGCTTTACAGATGAGGAAAGTGGTGGGACTCAGGGAAATGAAGTGACCTTCCATAAGTTACACAGGGAGCAAGCAGAAGATCTGAAATTAAACCCAATTCTTCTGAATGTTCAGTGCTCTTTATCCTATATGACGTTATCTTTATTCTCTAGGACAGACTAATTTCCTGCTTGCTAAGTTAGTATTTCATATTTAAAATCAGTTCAAGATGAGAACACTTAAAAAGTACTTAAAGCATTCTTAACCCAGTGCTAAGGTTCTGTGCTGATGAGTAGCTGGTGATGCGGTGGATAAGCAAAACTCATTTTCCTGAGTTCAAATTCAACCTCAGATACTTATAAGCTGTGTGGTAGTAGACAAGTCACTTAGCCCTGTTTGCCTCAATTTCCTCATTTGCAAAATGAACTAAAGAAGGAAATGACAAACTACTCCAATGTCTTTGCCAAGAAAATCTCATATAGGATCATAAAGAGTCAAATATGCCTCAAAAATTAGTAAACAAGAACAAGGCTATGTGTATAATTCAAAGAAGTGGTATCTCCATGGAACTTAGAAACTATTTGGGGAAGAGACACAAACAGAAAAAAAATATTAAAAATTTAAGCCAATTTATGTTAATTGTTAAATTAGTCAATTACTCATATAGGAGACAAGGAGACCCAGATGGACTACTGTTTTTTTGGGTTTTTTTTTTTTTTTTTGGTTTGTTTGTTTGTTTGTTTTATTTTGTTTTGTTATTCAGGAAAAGTTTTATGGACAAGTCAGGCTTGAACAGGGCTTTGAAGGATGGTCAAAAATCATAATCATAGAATGGGGAAGAGTTTTACATAAGAGAAATGATGTGCACAAAATATTGGATAAAAGTCAGATAAGGTAACACTTATTTACTCAGTTTTACATTTGTTACATTTGTCAGGCATTATGTTAAAATCTGCAAAAAGGGTCCCAGGAGGAACTTAATGATTATAAAAAAAGAGGCTAATGTGGAAGAGGGATGGTTCAGATTGAGACAATGTCAGGAGCTGAGAAAAGTTTCAAGGGGAGAAGTCAGCTGAAACCATCAATAGCAATTTGTGGAAAGTTAAAAGTAGATTACAGTGGTAGAAATAAAAGTTGGCTGGCCTGGATCTCTCCTCAAAATAGAGATCCTAAGATAAACTGGAAAAAAAATGAAAGAAGGAGGATATTTGATGTATTTAGGGGAAAACAATTAGACTTCCCTGGATGGAGATGAAAGTAGGTTTTATAATTCAGTATATTCATGTGAAATATTATTCTACAAAGGCAAGCATAGGCCAGAAGGTGAATGCCTTGGTTTCACCAAAAGATAAACATATCATGCTCAATTCAGAAATGGAGAGGTTGATATTGCCTTTGCCCTCATTCCATAAGAAAGACCAAACACCTTGGAAAAAGTTACCAAATCTCCAAGTCTGCTAACTTTATTTCTAAAATAGCTCTAAAGACTTTCCAGCATATGGCAAGGATAATTAAAACTAATGAAGTGAATTTAGGTGAGAGTATCAATGCTTGAGCAGAAAGAATCTTACAGTGATTACAGATGCCAGAGTTTCTTTGAAGGTAATTGTTGAAGGACCTTCCTTCATTTCTATTCATAAAAATAAAAGACTATTTTTTTGAGATTGGTAAACACTTTGGAATAATTTATTACTCTGTAGGAGTTCGAGGACATTTACCTATGGTTCCAAATGATTGCATGAGATTTTATTTTTCTTATAATCTATATATGCATATTATTCTGAATCATTAAATTAAGAATGTAAGGAGAAAAAAGGGAGAAAAGAAAGTGAGGAAAAAAAGAAATCAAAAAATAAGTCTGTGAACTGAAATAAGTTCTTAAGAAAGTTCTTTAAAAATGTGAAGCTCTGTCTTAAAATGTTAGCTCTTCAAAGAGATCTTATAGCTTAAGGGGGTTCTTAAAAGTTTTTTTTTTTTTTTTTTTTTTTGCATAATGAACTCCTTTTAGGATTCTGGGGAAGCCTAAGGATCCCTTCAAACAAATATATTTTTAAATGCATCAAGTAAAATACATAGGAACAAAGGAAACTAATTATATTGAACTACAACAGCATTTTCCCCTTCAAGTTCATATCCCCCCTGCAACTTTAGAAATCTTAAAGTTAAGAACCTGAATCCCAATCTAGGCATGAAATGGTAATGTGGCATGAACTTAGAGATAGAAGAAATTAGAAGTTGAATTCCACTTCTGCCACTGAGTAATCATGAGTAGGTCTCTTGACTTCCCCGTGAACTCCAGAGTCAAATGGAGATAGTGACCAGCTGAACTTTGATTCAATTAATAAGGGAGACACCTAAAAAAGAAAGCTCTTTTTATGAATGCAATTCAATACTTTGTTTGAAATTTATAATCTTGATAAGTTGCCAAGAGTACTGAGAGATTAAATGATGTGTGTATATCAGTGTGTATCAGAGGACAGTCTTCCTAGCTTTCTGTCAACTCTGTCCACTACACCATTGTTTTTCTAAGCAAGCAAATGAGACTAAGAACTATAACACAAAATTTCCTGGATTTTTTGAAGATCAATTGAGTTAATATATGGAAAGCATTTAAAGCTATCCACACTCTATCTTCCATTTATCTTTCATGTCATTTATTCTTTCTTTCTGTTATTACAGTCAAACTGTCTTGATGGTTATTCCTTGTATGTCTTGCCTCTCAGGCTTTGTAAGAATAATTTGCCCATCTGCAGATGAACTAATCTGTTGGAATCTTTACAAACTGTTAAATCATTAGAGTTGATAGAGACAATAATTATCTAATTTAGCATGGTTCAGTATCATTGATCTAATGCTACAAGAAGATGTTTTGGGCCAGAACCTGAAACAAGGTACTAAGTAGAACTAATTGATACAATGCTTGTGTTCACACCTTTAGAGAGCTCATATAAGCAAGAAATATTTAAGTACTCATTAGAGTTCACAAGTATGGGAGATTCACAAAGTAAACTTTGTAACTTTGTGAATTCACACCTCTCTTGAAGCTCTTAGGGCCAGAGAGTACTTTGAGAGAAAACCCATAATCCCACTCTCTCGCATCCCACAATCCCTCTCTCAAAGAAGGAGCATAAATTGAGCTTCAGTGAGCCCAGTCAGGAGAGTTCAGCTGAATTGGAGGCTGAAGAAAGCAGAGGCAGAAGCAAAAGACAAAGCTATAAGAGCTCTTGGAACCAAGCAGAGAGATAGGCCTCTAAGAAAACTAACCAGGCTATATTTGGAGACAATAAAAGATCTGAACTTTTAGCACCTGGCTGCATTTGGGTTATTATTACTTATTAACTGAAACTAAGGCTATCTACAGAAAACCTCCCTGAGATACCTGCTCCCAGAGAGAACCATTATTATTTTAAAGAAGAAAAACACCACATTTTGGTGCCCTGAAAATGGCCTGACTGACAGGTCCCTCAGTGGATTTCAGTGGAAAAGCCTCTGATCCTGATCCAGTGGAAAAGTCTCTTCAACCCAGAAATTAAGGTGAGTACAAAGAAATGTTGTTAAAAGAGTTAAAGTAGAATTTCAGCTAAGATGGGACAGATGTTTAGAAAACAGCCTTCTGTTTCTGTTCAAGGAAAATGTTTAGAGAGCATTGTCAAAGTTATGGAAAGGCAAGGTTTGATTATAATTTTGCAGCAGATCACTGGACTTTTAGAAACTGTTAAGTACATATGTCCTTGGTTCTCTATGGAAAAAGAATTGGATTTAGACAAGTGGAAATTAATAGGAGAAAAACTGGGTGAATACTACAGATCTAATTCAAACTCAATGGAGTAGAAATTATATTTTTTATATATTTTTTATAATAAAAATGGACCTGACTCAATTTCCAAAGACATAATTAATACATACAATTTATACAACTGGCTATAAGAAATTATTTAAGTGTTAGAATGAAGAAAAAGAAAGTGCAGGAGGGAGAAGTGCCAACTTTATTAGGTGAAAAGGAGGAAGAATCAGATAAGAATGGAGTTAAGTACAATTCTGAGTGTGATTCTTCACAGCAGGAGGAATTAGATCATTCCACATCTTGTGATCTTCCCCCCTCAATTAACCCTTCACGGGTGGAGGAAGAAGGGGGAGGGAGAAAGGCAGAAACACATTCAGCTTCTCCTGTAAAGCAGAATATGACAAGATTAGAAAAAGCATTAATTGAGGCAAAAAAATGAAGGAGAAGACATATCTGATTTTATAAATGCATATCCTGTGATTGAAAAGCTTGACTCTTCAGGTCAAAAAGAAAGAAAATACACTCCTTTTAATTTGGAAAAAATTAAGGATTTGAATAAGGGTTGCACTCTTTATGGGGCTACATCCTCTTATGTTAAACTGTTACTAGATAATTTGTCTTATGAAATCTTAACCCCAAATGATTGGAAATCCATAGCAAAGATATGCTTAGAATCTGGATAAAATTTGTTGTGGCTTTCAGAGTTTCATGAATTATGTAGGATTCAAGCCCAACTCAATAGGCAAACAGGAGCTATTGGACAAATCACTTTTGACCAACTAGCTGGTGAAGGTCAGTATAGAGAGAATTCAGAACAGATTTATTATCCCATACCAGTGTATGAGCAAATTTCTAAGGCTGCAATAAAAGCTTGGAATTCTCTCCCTGGACAGAAAGTTGGATGTAAAGCTTTCACAAAAATAGAGCAAGGTCCCAATGAACCTTTTGCAGATTTTGTGGGACGTTTGCAAACAGCTATAATAAGAACCATCGGAGACAATACAGCAACAGAAATAATGACCAGACATCTGGCTAAGGAAAATGCCAATGAAATTTGCAAAAGAATTGTATGGAGATCAGACACAGATGCTCCTTTAGAGAAGATCATAAGATGCTGTGCCACAGTGGGCACAAATGCTTATTATACCCAAACTATGATAAACATGGAAAGACCGGGTTCCTCTTCGAAAGGGACTTCTAGAGAAACTCGTAGATGTTTTCAGTGTGGAAAAGTTGGACATCTGAGAGCTCAATGTAGATATGGAGATAGAGAGAGAAGACAGGGTGAGAGAAAACCCAAAACCCCATGTCCAAAATGTAACCGAGGCTTTCACTGGGCCTCTGAATGTAGATTGACCCAGAGGAATGAGAGGCAGGGCCCAGCTCCAAGGTATCAATCAAAAGACAGATGGGGCATGATAGCAGCTGAGGTTATACCCAGAGAGTCTTTAGAAATTCAGGACTCTGATGTCATCAACCAACAGAAAAGCAATCAGGATTACAGTTGGGGAGAATATAGGTTTTTTAACCCAACTGGGCAGTGTCCAGTGAAAAACAGCTCTACGGTAATTACCAGATGATAAGGAGAAATCCCAAAAGTGGTAACTAGAAAGGAATTAGATAAGTTAACTGCTTGGGGAAGAGGATTTGCTTATATTTCTACAGGAGGAGAAGGAATCAGATGGATGCCAATAAGCCATATTCACCTTGTCCATCAGAGAGAAACAGAAAAAGAGAAAAACCTCAAAAAAAGAAGAAGATTTAAGAAACATCTGACATTGAAAGAGCATGGCTGACAATGAGGCTATTAAAAAAACTTTAAAATCTTCCAGAATCATTGGCTTTCCTAACACAAGATGAGACTGTTTTAGTTCTTGAAAAACCAGCAAGAATCATTGGATTCCTTGAGATAAAAATTGTTGATGAGACTATTGCAGTACTTCAGAGCTTACAGGAACTATTGGATTCCTGGCACATGAACTAATGGACAATGGATTCCTTTTGGACTATTTCTAGGACTTATGGCCATGTGTAAATTCTCATGTTGATTCATGTTATTTGTTACGTTACTACTAGCCTGTGTTATATTGCTATGTGCTTATGCCATTATGTGTAATGCCTTCCATATTGATGGATTTATGTACACCTTGTTTCATACCAGTTTCAAGTGAGCCCCTTCAGAAACCCACTAATCTGATTTGACTTTCTATTTCCTTTGGTGTTATCATCTCCCTTCCTGAGATGTCAGGGAGGGCGTGACCACTTTCTTTTTATGGTGTTTTCACTCCTTTTTTGAGTAGTCAGGGAAGACGTGATCACCTTTTTTGGGGGTTCTCACCTTTTTGAGAAGTCAGGGAGCTCATGACCACCCTACCTTCTAAAACAAAAGAAAGCGGGCCTGATTCTCCCTCATTACTCTTGAATTTCTACTCATCCTTTGAACTCTACCTCAAGTTGTATCTTTTACATGAATCTTTTCTGAAAAACAGAAGCTCCCTAATGATTTCTCCCTTCTCTGATTTTTATATTGTATAAGGATTATGGTAGCCTCCCCAATACCATACATGAAGAAACTTCTGGAAACTGCAAAAAAAAAAAAATCCTGAGAAACATAGTTAGAATAAACCAGAAGTAATGTCCTCAAACCCTTTTGCCATCACCATAGACTTTGATCAACTAGCTATCATTTCCCCCCTGTATTCCCTCAACTATGCATCAGTAGTAGTCATTTGACCCATACTCAAGGTCCAAGCTCCCTTGAGATCTACCTCCAACACTTGGTCCTGGGATACTTGGATAAAAAACCCTGTAAAAATCCACTTTTCTTTCCCTACATTAGGTGTCCAACTCCATCCAGAATTCAGTGGGTTGTCCCATATTTATCTATTTCTTCTCATCTTCTCTTTGTATAAAGATCTCCCCTCAATAAAATTTGCTTATTGCACTTTATTTTCTCTTTTCTTATACTTTGTGGGTTGGGGTTTATCTGGGGGTTCTGTATCTTCCAGCCATGACAATTCTTTTCTAAAAATTGTGAGCCATTGCCCAAGGCTGTGACTAGCTATTTGGCAGCCATGCATGGTTTTCAAATCACTGAGGGAATAATAAAAGGGAGGGCTGGATGAGAAAACATGTTTTTATGACAAAATTGCCCTCCTCATCTCTGACACCAGCACTGCAAGTAGGGGTTTTGCTTCATAACATATCCCTCAGGCTTTCCCTCTGGCATTGATAAAAGAGATTGTTATCTTTCCCTGTACTGGACATTGATATCCTGATCTCACAAACTATGTTGAAATGAAGACTTGATATTTGTTCTAATTTGGTAATGTCTTTGTCTTCATTTGTACCTTGTTGAATCCCACCACTCCCTTCCTAATACACTATTGTCAGCTTTCCTTATTTCCTCCCTCCAGTTATTCATAGGTTTTTCTCAATATTATTTTGTGTCATTTTTCATTTGCCTTTTTTATCTACTTCCTTGTTATGTTGCTGTATCCTCCCAATAGAAAGTAAACTCATTGAGAATAAAGACTTTTTAAAAAAATCTTTTTATTCCTAGATACCTGCAAGATATATTACACTAATGGGTAATTAATGAATGGAATTGCATAAAAATATTGCCTAGTAACTCTTCATTAAATGAGAAGACTCTTCTCTTAACAAAATTTCTTTTTCAATTCACAAAGGACAAGAAACTTTTCTAGGAATCTTGTCTTAGGAACCTAATTCAAGTCAATAAACATTAATTAAACATACCAGGCACCAAGAATACAAAGATGACAAATTTTTCAAAATTCTTGCCCTAGAGGAGTTTATAATCTGCAGAGAATTTTAATTTATAATATTGTATTCCATAATATCCTAAGCAACTCATTTAAATAATCTTTCATACTGTTTAAAAAAATAAAATTCTTACTACATGGAAAACTTCCAAGGCAGAAGAACAGTTTATATGTATTTCCCATTCCTCCTCATTCCCCTTCTATGATACCCTTCTGCATCCCTCCAAAAAAAGCAGCTGCAGAAAGTTATTTGAAACCTACCTGGACTCTTCTTTCTCCTTCTGATTCTCCCTTAAGACAGAGAAATGTTGCTTATCCTTAAAGTTTGAATTATTCTTGCATTATTCTGTAGATAGCAAATCTAAGTCTAATTGGCAGTTATGATTATAAATTCAAGTAATGCAATTTGTCTCTATACAAATCCCTAAATGGCTAAGATGTCCCTCAAGTAAGGTATGCATAATAGCTAGGCCAAGTAACTAGAGAAATCTAGTTTCTAAGAAAAGATCTTTCAATGAAATATTTTATTCAACATATGTTATTAATTGCTTAATCTATATGCTTATTAATCATTGCTCATCAATTATTATAACAGGAACTATCAATATAAAGTGGAGAAAAGAATCTATCTTTTCCTTAAGGGCATTTATATTCTTCTGGGAATATAAGAAATAGATAGATAAATAGATAGCTATAAATATAGATGAGAATAATACAATACAATTAGTCTTAACTAGCCTGATGGAAAGGATGAAAGTCATGTCTCAAATGATTCTCTGTTTTCCCAAATTTGTTAGATGGCAGTACTTTTGGAATCATCTTAACATTATATAGGAAGTTCTTCCAAGACTGCATTCCACAAAATTAACATACAATTTTGCTTAACCAAGAGATTTAATTGGAAGTATTCAATATATATACTATAGAGGAAATTATCAAACATTTGATGAATATGAAAATCTAATCTACTTAGAACATGAATTGTTGTACGATCTATTATTTATTTATTTTAGCAATAGCAATATACTATTTTTCTAAATCACTTGGCTTTTTTCAATCCAAAGATTCTTTTCTTTTCTTTGAAAAAATATTTTATTTTTCCCAGTTACATGAAAAGCATTTTTACATTTCTTTTTAAAACCTTGAGGTCCAGATTTTCTTACTCCCTCCATCCCACATTGAGAAGGTACATAGGAAGTTATGTGAAACATTTTTCAAAAGTCATGCTGTGGGGGGAAAAACATAGACCTCTCTCACCCCCCATAAAAAACTCATCAAGAAAAATTAAGCTAAAAATATGCTTGAATTTCTATTCAAAAACAATTAGTTCTTTCTCTGGGTAAGCATAGAATAGCATTTTTCATCCTAAGTTCTTCAGAGTTGTCTTGGATCATTGTATTGCTGAGAAAAACAAAGTCATTCACAATTGATTAGTATCTATTTATTTGACAAGGAACATATAAATCTATTAAGATCCTTTGCTATGAGGACTGGTAGATTTCTGGTCCATAATTTGAATTCTTAGGTCCCAAATGTCAGTTGTGAATATCTTATGTGTGGCCAATATGTTAGGCTACTTTGAATACCATGCTGACTTTACTCTGAATCATCTTTTCACCTCTCATATACCCTCCTTAATTTCTCTCTCCCACCAATCTTTCTAATTCTTGCAACATAATATGTTTTACTATCACTACTAGAAAAGATATGCCATTAAACTTTCCTGTGTATCCAATTGAACAACTAGATAGACCTAGCAGTCAAATATAACATTTGATGAATGTTGGAGCTTAGAAAGTCTCATTATAGAAAATAATCATAACCGAGAAGATCAAGGAAAGCTTCATAGAGTGATATTTAAGCTGAACCTTGAAAGAAGATAAAGATTCTGAGAGATAGAAATAAAGAGGAAGTTCATTCCTGGGTTGAAAAAAGTTTGTGAAAGCCTATGAAGGCTAAAGATTGAATAATGATCTCAGGCAGCAATTAGTAATCCATTTTGATTGAAACATAGAAATTTGTGAAGGAAAATAATGGGGAATTAAAGTAGAAATTTGGAATCAAATTGTAAGAGGACCTTAATTCCAGACTGAAGAGTTTGCATTTTAACTCAAAGGCCCTGAGATTTTTTTTTTATCACAAAATTCATGTAATGAGACCCGTTCCTTAGATGGAATATTTTGTCAACTCTTTGGAGGATAGGGGAAAAACTGGAAGTGGTGTAAACAATGATGAGATCATTATATTATCCCAAATGAGCAATTGTAAGATGGAAGCCATGTAAGTATGTAGGAAATTGATCTAAGAATTGTTATTTAAGTAGGATTAATGTCATTTGGCTATTATTAGATATAAGGTGGTAGAGAGGAAAAAAGTCTAAGATAAATAATTCTGAGGTTAAAAAACTTGTTGACTGTGAGGATCAGTGGCACTCTCTAAAGAAAATAGGAGGATAAATGGGTATAGGGAAAGTTAATAAAAAATATCATTTGGATATATTGAGTTTAAAATACTGATGTGGAAAGATGTAAGTACAGTTGGTATTGCAAGAGTGTTAATTTAAGAAAGTTGAGTTAAATGTAGAAATTTGGAAGTTATCTGAATAAAGATGATAATTAAACAATTGGAACTGATGCAATCATCAAGAAAGGGGGGGTAAAAAGGAGGGAAAAAATAGAACCTAGGAGAGATCCTTGAAGGATGGCGTAACCATAGTAAGATAGTGGAAATGAAAGTTGATTCAGTAAAGGAGGCAGAGAAAGACCTGTCAAGGAAGATGTTAGAATAATAAAATTAGAATTGGAAAGAATCTTAGAAGAATTCTAGTCCAACTTCTTCAATTTGTTTTAAAAAGAATTGTAACCCAGAAAGGCGAAGTTTACTTCAGCTTTACTCAAGGAAACACAGATAGTAACTGGTAGTGCTGGACTTCAAATACAAGTCATCTAATATATTTCATACTTTATTGTATTGAATGAGGAAAATTAGAAGAGAGTAATGTCATGGATGCCAATGGACAAGGGCATCCAGAAAGGGAATGAGAGTGGTGTCAATAGTGTCAATGGTCGTTAGTCAAGTCAATGTAACAAGGACTGAAAATAGTTTTTGATTTATCACTTGAGAATATTTGTGTTCATTCAAAGAAAATATTAAGTACAATAATGAAAGGTAGAAAAGCAAGTTGTAAAAGGTTGAGAAGTGAATAGGTAGTGAATCAATGGAAGCTATGAATGTGTAGAGATTAGAGCAAGATCAAATTAATCCATCATCCCCATCATCATCATCATTTTCAATTTTTTAAGATGAGTGGTTGTTGTCCTCCATTCTCAAAAAGGACCAATGATATTAGCAGAGTGATGTCTTGATTTGCAAATCAATTGGATTAAAGTGTGAAAGAGATGTACAAAGTCATCAGCTTCACACTCTCTTCCAGCAACATTGATGTCTAGTGGCAAGATATAGGTCAGGACACCTGTCAGTGGCCCCAGATAAAGAGGGAGACCTATGCCTTTTTAAGCTAAGGTCTTTATCATGTTTCATTTTGTCCAAGGCAACCCATCCAGTAATTAAAGGCTAGGTAAGAATTGAGGCCAAAATAACCTAGTTTGCCTTCCTAAAAGAATCAGTGTGGGAGGGGAGGACTCTCAGAGTTTCTGGCCACAACAGAAATAATTGGTACTTATACTACTCTGAGCATTAAAATACAAACACTAAGCAAGTAAGACTTGGACTGAGACCTACTACTGGCTAATCAGTGAGAGCCAGACTGTTCTGGTTTTAAATGTATAATCAAGTAATTCCACCTGAATCCCAATTGACTTTCTCAAAACCTATTTTTTCAGAGCTATATTTTAAGAAATCATAAACAAAAACTAGCAGCTAAGTGGTATGGTTGATAGTTCTAATCTGGCCTAAAATACTTACTAGCTGTGTGACCCTGGGCAAATCACTTAAATCTGTTTGCTTCAGTTTCTTCATCTATAAACTGAGCTGGAGAAGGAAGTGGTAAATCAGCCTAATATCTATTTTAAGAAAATTGTATATGAGATGATGAAGAGTCAGACATGACTAAATAATGAACAGTAATAGTTATGGAATATAGGTATTATTATCCCTTTTTACAGAAGAGGAAAGTAAAGCTCAGAGAAATTTCCAAGTGCTTGAACTGGAGTTTTGAGTTCAAATCTAGTCTCAGATACTTATTAATTTTGTGAACTTAGTCAAGTCATTTAAACTCTGTATGCCTCTGTTTCATCATCTTTAAGATATTAGATTCTGTATTCTCTTTAATCTTGAAATCTATGATCCTTTGATTTCCTATGTTAGAAACAATGTGAAATCGAAGTGTCTAGTTTTGTCTCATATTTGTTTTTCTCCTTACACTACATTTAACAGTTATGTGGGCATTCAACTGATGCCAAATACAATTTACCTCTTTAATTCATGTTTTGATAAGAACTTTCTCTACCAAGGGTAAAGGACTGTGTAGAAAATGTTAATAAAATATTCATCCTATTGTATGACTCCTGTGAACTGTTGAGCTTCACTCCCTATCTCCTCCTTTTTAAACAAATGAGTTTTCTTTTTCAAGAATGAAAGAAAAAGCATGGAAACACTTGATTCTTCCAAAAGACAAATTCCAGCTTTTTTTTTTGTTTTTTGTTTTTTTACAGAATTTAATTTAAGCCTTTAGGCTACACTATGTAAAGAAGTATAGCAGAGTAGAAGTTCTTTTTTTTTTTTTTTTTTTTTTAAAGAGGGAATTTATTTTTTTATTTGCTGTTTTTTTAAAATAACTTTTTATTGAAAGAACCCATGCCAGGGTAATTTTTTACAGTATTATCCCTTGTATTCACTTCTGTTCCGATTTTTCCCCTCCCTCTCTCCACCCCCTCTCCCAGATGGCAAGCAGTCCTTTACATGTTGAATAGGTTACAGTATATCCTAGATACAATATATGTGTGCAGAACTGAACAGTTTTCTTGTTGCACAGGGAGAATTGAATTCAGAAGGTAGAAATAACCCAGGAAGAAAAACCAAAATGCAAGCAGTTTATATTCATTTCCCAGTGTTCTTTCTTTGGGTGTAGCTGCTTCTGTCCATCTTTGATCAATTAAAGGTCTTTTTGTCGAAGAGATCCACTTCCATCAGAATACATCCTCAAACAGTATCGTTGTTGAGGTATATAATGATCTCCTGGTTCTGCTCGTTTCACTTAGCATCAGTTCATGTAAGTCTCGCCAGTCCAGAGTAGAAGTTCTGTTGAACATGGGCTAGAGGATCTGGGTTTGTATATCACTGCTGGCATTTACTATGCTTGAAACTTTGGAAAAGTCAAAGAATTTACAATTTAATCAGAGAACCTGTGATTTCACTGGTATAGGAAATTCCCAGAAGATGCAACAAAATTTAAATGATTTGCCTATGGTTATATAATTATTAAGTATTTGAATCTGGATTTGAACTCAGGTCTTCTTGACTTTAGGTCGAATATTCTATGTCTTCAGGCAGAAAATTCTATCTACTGTGGCACTACATATTCCTCTGGTGGAATTTGAATTCAATTTTTACTGACTTCAAATGTCTCATTCATTTCATAGTCCTTAAGTAGGACATTTAGAGGGTCTAATAAATCAAATAATTGTGTGGTAGAAAGAGCATGGTTTTTTGAAAAATTTAAATTTTGATTCTTTTACTTATTCTTTGTGATATTATGGACATATTACTTTATTTTTCTAGGTACCTTCTGTGACAAGAGGAGGTTTGGACTAAATTGAACTGGGGATGCTTAGCCTATAATCTGTGACCTTAGGTTTAAAAATATATTGATAAATGTATTTCAATATAATTTGTTTTATTTATACATTTGAAAATATTAATCCCAGAATGGGTCATTTGGATTAAATTCATCACTCTTTTATGACATAGAAAGGATTTAAGAAGCCTTGGGAAAGAAAAATCTCTAAGGTCCATTTACACTACACCTCCAGTGAATCCATGATTAATTCTGGTTTTATTGTGACAAATATTTTTAATAGAAGCAAGGAGGATGTTGACAATAACAGAGGTCAATAAAGCCTTAAATCCAACCTTATCTGGATTGTAGCATATGAAAGTTATTAAAAACGCATCTAATTAATTGTCAACTTTAGAAAATGGGGTAAACCTAATGGAATTTCCAGTTCTAGTGAGATGGCTATTCAGTATTCAGAAAATAGTTGGAAAAATTCTATAACTGCTACAGATTGTTTGCCATTTATGACTCCATATTATTTCATAATAACATAATGAATTGTGAGTGCTTGCACTGTGCCTCAAAATATAAAGTGTTTTGGGGGATTGTATTAAAAACCTATCACTAACTCCTTCTTTTGCATCTCTTGAGATTCTCATTTCATTTTTAGAGAAGCTGCGAATCCAAAAGTAAAAGTAGAAGAGTATGAATAAGGTTGGGGTTGAGGCATTGCTCTGAGAGCATGTTGTATGTATGACTGAAGGATGAATCTCTCCAGGAATAGGACCCACTTACTACCAAGAGAGAACTAGATATCCCTGAAACTAAAAAAAAATATCAGGGGATATCAGGGAAAATACCTGAAAAATAAAGAAGCCTATGTACTGGTGTCTCTACCTCTAGTCTTCAAACATCAGTTCCATGTTCAGAATACTTCAATGGTCGCCACTGTCCATAAGATGAAATCCAAATTCATTATTCTAACTTTACAAGACCCTTTACAAACTGTCTTAACTTACTTCCTTCTCTTTCTCTACCTCCTGTTCACCACAGCTCACATGTTTATAGAACTTTTTGTTGTGACAAAGCATTCTTTATTCAAGATAAGGTTGAAATGGGTTCATGATTTAGACATAAAGAGTGATATTATAAGCAATTTAGAAGAACATAGGGTCTTTTATCTCTCAAATCTGTGGGAAGCAAGGAATTTATGACAAAGAAAAAACAGATCATTATTGAACACAAAGTAGAAAATTTTGATTATTAAGGTAAAAAGTTTTTGTACAAACAAAACCAATGCAGACAAGATTAGGAGGGAAGCAATTCATTGGGAAAACATTTTTATTCTCAAGGGTTCTGATAAAGTCCTCATTTCTAAAATATATAGTGAACTGACTCAAATTTATAAGAATTTAAGCCATTATCCAATTGATGAATAGTCAAAGTTTATGAACAGACAATTTTCAGAGGAAAAAATTGGAACCATTTCTAGTCATATGAAAAGGTGCTCTAAATCACGGTTAATCAAAGAAACACAAATTAATGCAACTCTGAGGTACCACTACACATCTATCAGATAGGGAATGTGGGAAAATTGGGACACTGATATATTGTTGGTGGAGTTGTGAATGGATCCAGCCATTATGGAGAGTAATTTGGAACTATGCCCAAAGGATTATAAAAGTATGCCTATCCTTTGATCCATTAGTTTTTCTACTGGACATATATCCCAAAGTGATTTTAAAGAAGGAAAAGGAACCCACAAACAAAAATATTTGTGGCAGCCCTTTTTGTAGTAGCAAGAAACTAGAAACTGAATGGATGCCCATCAACTGGAGAATGGCTGAATAAATTATGGTGCATGAAAGTTATGGAATATTATTGCTTTGTAAGAAATTATCAGCAGGATGATTTCAGAGAGGTCTGGAGAGACTTATATGAACTGATGCTAAGTGAAATGAGCAGAACCAGGAGATCATTATACATGCCAAAAACAAGATTATATGATGATCAGTTCTGATAGACATGGCTTTCTTCAACAACGAGATGATTCAGAACAGTTCCAATGATCTTGTAATGAAGAGAACTATCGACACTGTCAGAACTAATTGTGGTTCACAATATAGCATTTTTACTCTTTTTGTTGTTGTTTGCTTGAATTTTATATTTTCCTTCTCATTTTTTCCTGTTTGATTTGCTCTTTTCTTGTGTAGCAATTCATTGTATAAATGTGTATGCATATGTTGGATTTAACACATATTTCTTTTTTTATTATTATAGCTTTTTATTTACACAATATATGCATAGGCAATTTTTCAGCATTGACAGTTGCAAATCCTTTTGTTCCAACTTTTCCCCTACTTCTCCCTACTCCTTCCCCCAGATGGCAGGTTGACCAATACATGTTAAATATGTTAAGTTAACATATATTTCTTTTTTAAAAAAATAACTTTTTATTGATAGAACCCATGCCAGGGTAAATTTTTACAGCATTATTCCTTGCACTCACTTCTGTTCCAATTTTTCCCCTCCCTCCCTCCACCCCCTCCCCCAGATGGCAAGCAGTCCTTTACATGTTGAATAGGTTACAGTATATCCTAGATACAATATATGTGTGTAGAACTGAACAGCTTTCTTGTTGCACAGGGAGAATTGGATTCAGAAGGTAGAAATAACCCGGGAAGAAAAACAAAAATGCAAGCAGTTTATATTCATTTCCCAATGTTCTTTCTTTGGGTGTAGCTGCTTCTGTCCATCCTTGATCAACTGAAACTGAATTAGCTCTCTTTAACAAAGAGATCCACTTCCATCAGAATACATCCTCAAACAGTGTTGTTGTTGAGGTATATAATGATCTCCTGGTTCTGCTCATTTCACTTAGCATCAGTTCATGTAAGTCTCACCAGTCCTTTCTGTATTCATCCTGGTGGTCATTCCTTACAGAACAATAATATTCCATAACGTTCATATACCACAATTTACTTAACCATTCTCCAATTGATGGTAACATAAATTTCTAACATGTTTAACATATACTGAATTACTTGCCATCTAGTGTAGAGTGTGGGAAAAGGGGGGGAAATTGGAATACAATGTTTTTCAATGGTCAGTGTTGAAAAATTATTCTTTTATATGTTTTTTTTTTTATTTTTTTATTATAGCTTTGTATTGACGGAACACATGCATGGGTAATTTTTCAATATTGACCCTTGCAAACACTTCTGATCCAACTTTTCCTTCCTGTCCCTCTCCTCCCTCCCCTACATGGCAAACAGTCTCATATGTGATAAACATATTAATGTATATCTAAACACAATATATGTGTATATATTTATACAGTTCTCTTGTTGCATAAGAAAAATCGGATTTAGAAAGGTAAAAATAACCTGGGAAGAAAAACAAAAAAGCAAGCAAACAACAACAGAAAGAGTGTAAATGCTATGTTGTGGTCCACACTCATTTCCCAGTATTCTTTTGCTGGGTGTAGCTAGTTCTGGTCATCACTGATCAACTGGAATTGAATTGGATACTCTTATTGTTGAAAGCCACTTCTATCAGAATTGATCCTCATATATTGTTGTTGAAATGTATAATGATCTCCAGGTTCTGCTGATTTCACTTAACATCAGGTCATGTAAGTCTCTCCAATCCTCTCTGTATTCATCTTGCTGGTCATTTCTTACAGAACAACAATATTCCATAACATTCATATACCATAATTCACTCAGCTATTCTAAACTTGATGGGCCCCTTCTTTAAATCTTTTTTGGGATATAAGTCCAGTAGTAACACTTCTAAATCAAAGGGTATGCACAGTTTGCTAACTTTTTGAGTATAGTTCCAAATTGCTCTCCAGAACAGTTGGATCCATTCACAACTCCACCAACAATGCATCAGTGTCCCAGTTTTCCTACATCCTCTCCAACATTCTCTATTATCTTTTCATGTCATCTTAGCCAATCTGATAGGTATGTAGTGGTATCTCAGAGTTATCCTAATTGCATTTCTCTGATCAATAATGGTTTGGAACACCCTTTCATATGAGTAGAAATAATTTCAATTTCATCATCTGAAAATTGTCTATTCATATCCTTTGACCATTTATCAATTGGAGAATGGCTTGATTTCTTATAAATTAGAGTCAATTCTCTATATATTTTGGAAATGAAGCCTTTATCAGAATCTTTAACTGTGAAAATGTTTTCTCAGTTTATTGCTTCCCTTCTAATCTTGTCTAATCTGTTCATTAGTTTTGTTTGTACAAAGGCTTTTTAATTTGATATAATCAAAGTTTTCTATTTTGTGATCAATAATGATCTCTAGTTCTTCTTGGTCACAAATTCCTTCCTCCTCCACAAATCTGAGAGGTAAACTATCCTATGTGCTTCTATTTTATTTATAATCTCATTCATTATGCCTAAATCATGATCCCATTTTGATCTCATCTTGGTGTACGGTGTTAAGTGTGGGTCCATGCCATAATTTCTGCCATATCAATTTCCAGTTATCCCAGCAGTTTTTGTCAAATAATGAATTCTTATCCCAAAAGTTAGTATCTTTGGATTTGTCAAACACTAGATTGCTATTGTTGACTATTCTGTCTTGTGAACCTAACCTATTCCATTGATCAACTAATCTATTTCTTAGCCAATACCAAATGGTTTTGGTGACTGCTGCTTTATAATATAGTTTTAGATCAAGTACAGCTAGGCCACCTTCATTTGATTTTTTTGCCCATTAATTCCCTTTTCTCAACCTTTTATTATTCCATATGAATTTTGTTGTTATTTTTTTCCAGATCATTAAGATATTTTCTTGAAAGTCTGACTGATATAGCACTAAATAGATTAATTTAGGGAATATTGTCATCTTTATTATATTTGCTCAGCCTATCCAAGAGCACTTAATATTTTTCCAATTATTTAAGTCTGACTTTATTTGTGTGGAAAGTTTTTTGTAATTTTGCTCATATAATTCCTGACTTTCCTTTGGTAGATAGATTCCCAAATATTTTATGCTGTTGACAGTTATTTTGAATGTAATTTCTCGTTGTATCTCTTGCTGTTGGATTTTGTTGGTGATGTATACAAATGCTGAGGATTTATGGGGATTTATTTTGTATCCTGCTACTTTGCTAAAATTATGAATTATTTCTAATAGCTTTTTAGTAGAATCTCTGGGGTTCTCTAGGTATACCATCATATCATCTGCAAAGAGTGATAGTTTGGTTTCCTCATTGCCTACTCTAATTCCTTTAATATCTTTCTCGACTCTTATTGCCGAGACTAGTGTTTCTAATACGATATTAAATAATAATGGTGATAGTGGGCAGCCTTGCTTCACTCCAGATCTTACTGGAAAAGGTTCCAGTTTTTCCCCATTGCATATGATGCTTACTGATGGTTTTAAATATATGCTCCTGACTATTTAAAGGAATAGTCCATTTATTCCTATACTCTTTAGTGTTTTTATTAGGAATGGATGTTGGGTTTTATCAAATGCTTTTTCTGCATCTATTGAGATGATCATATGGTTTTTATTAGTTTGGTTACTGATATAGTCAATTATGCTAACAGTTTTCCTAATATTGAACCAGCCCTGCATTCCTGGTATAAATCCTACTTGGTCATTGTGTATTATCCTGGGGATGATTTTCTGTAGTCTTTTTGCTAATATTTTATTTAAGATTTTAGCATCAATATTCATTAGGGAGATTGGTCTATAATTTTCTTTCTCTGTTTTCAGCCTACCTGGTTTAGGTATCAGCACCATGTCTGTGTCATAAAAGGAGTTTGGTAGGACTCCTTCAATCCCTATTTTTTCAAATAATTTATATAGCATTGGAGTTAATTGTTCTTTAAATGTTTGGTAGAATTCACATGTAAATCCACCTGGTCCTGGGGATTTTTTCTTATGGAGTTGGTTAATAGCTTGCTCTATTTCTTTTTCTAAAATGGGACTATTTAGGACATTTACTTCTTCCTCTGTTAATCTGGGCAAGCTATATTTTTGAAAGTATTCTTCCATTTCATTTAAGTTGTCAAATTTATTGGCATAAAGTTGGGCAAAGTAACTCCTAATTATTGCTCTAATTTCCTCTTCGTTAGTGGCGAGTTCTCCCTTTTCATTTTTAAGACTAACAATTTGATTTTCCTCTTTCCTTTTTTTAATCAGATTTACTAAGGGTTTGTCTATTTTGTTGGTTTTTTCATAGAACCAACTCTTAGTTTTATTAATTAATTCAATAGTTTTTTTACTTTCAATTTTATTGATCTCTCCTTTTATTTTTAGAATTTCAAATTTAGTGTTTGACTAGGGTTTTTAAAATTTGTTCCTTTTCTAGCATTTTTAGTTGCAAGCCCAATTCATTGACCTTCTCTTTCTCTATTTTATGTAAGCAGGCCTCTAGAGATATGAAATTTCCCCTTATTACTGCTTTGGCTGCATCCCACACATTTTGGTATGATGTCTCATTATTGTCATTTTCTTGGGTGAAGTTATTAATTATGTCTGTGATTTGCTGTTTCACCCAATCATTCTTTACTATGAGATTATTTAGTTTCCAATTATTTTTTTGGTCTACTTTCCCCTGGCTTTTTGTTGAATGTAATTTTCATTGCATCGTGGTCTGAAAAGGATGCATTTGCTATTTCTGCCTTACTGCATTTGCGTTTGGGCATTAGGACATATGTTATGTCCTAATATATGGCCAATTTTTGTATAGGTTCTGTGAAATGCTGAAAAGAAAGTGTACTCCTTTCTGTCTCCATTTCATTTTCTCCAGAGATCTATCATATCTAACTTTTCTAGTATTTTATTTACCTCTTTGACTTCTTTCTTATTTATTTTGTGGTTTGATTTATCTAATTCGGAGAGTGCAAGTTTGAGATCTTCCACTATTATAGTTTTGTTCTCTATTTCTTCTTGCAGCTCTCTTAATTTCTCTTTTAAGAATTCAGATGCTACACCACTTGGTGCATATATGTTTAATATTGATATTGCTTCTATGCTACCCTTTAGCAAGATATAGTGCCTTCCTCTCTCTTTTAATTTGATCAATTTTTGCTTTTGCTTGATCTGAGATCAGGATGGCTACCCCTGCTTTTTTGACTTCACCTGAAGCATAGCAGATTCTGCTCCAACTTTTTACTTTTACTCAGTATGTATTGCCCTGCTTCAAGTATGTTTCCTGTAAACAACATATTATAGGATTCTGGCTTTTAATTCATTCTGCTAACTGCTTCCCCTTTATGGGGGAATTTACCCCTTTCACATTTATGGTTAAAATTACCAATTCTGTATTACTTGTCTTCTTATTATGCTTATGCTTTTCTCCCTTTTTTCCCTCTTATCCCCGCTTCCCAATATTAAACTTGTGAGTACCACTTGCTTCTCACAGTCCTCCCTTTTTATATCCCTCCCCCGCCTTAGAGTTCCTCCCCCATCTTATTCCTTTCCCTCACAGTTTCCGTATTCCCTTATGCTTAGCTTATTCCTTCCCTTTTCACTTTCCCCTTCTCACTTTTCAATGAGGTGGGAGAAGTTTCACCATGAATTGAATATGTCTAAAATTTTTCTCTTAAAGCCAATTCTCATGGCAGTAAGATACCCACTATATTCATGCCCCTCCATTCTTTCTCTCAGATATAATAGCTTTTTCTTTTGCCTCTTCGTGAGATGTAGTACTCCCACTTTACCCTTTTTTCTGGTACAATGTCCTTTCCACCTCTAGTTTCTAGAACAAGGTATACATGTATTCTTTATACATCTTTATAGCAGAAATATAGTTCCCAAGATTCACCTTTTTAGGTTTCTCTTAAGTTCTATATTTGTAGATCAAACTTTTTGTTAAGTTCTGTTTTTTTTTATCAAAAATAGGCGAAATTCGCTTATTTCATTGAATGTCCATCTTCTTCCCTGGAAAAAAAAATGCTTATTCTGGCTGGGTAAGCTATTTTTGGTTGCATATCGAGTTCCTTAGCCTTTCAGAATATCATATTCCAGACCCTTCGATCTTTTAATGTGGATGCTGCTAGATCCTGGGTAATCCTTATTGTTGCTCCTCTATATTTGAATTGAGTTTTTCTAGCCACTTGCAGTATTTTTTCCTTTGTTTGAAGGTCTACCAATTAGCCACTATATTTCTTGGTGTTTTGATTTTGGAATCCCTTTCAATAGGTGATTGATGAATTCTTTCAATGTCTATTTTGCCCTTTGTTTCTATGACTTCTGGGCAGTTCTCTTTGATAATTTCCTGGAAAATAGTGTCCAGGCCTCTTTTTTTCATCATATTTTTCTGGGACTCCAATAATTCTCAGATTATCTCTTCTAGATCTATTTTCCAGGTCTGTTGTTTTCCCAAGAAGGTATTTCACATTTTTTTTCATTGTTTGATTTTTTTGGTTTTGTTTGACTGATTCTTGTTGTCTCCTCAAGTCATTCAATTCCATTTGTTCGATTCTGATTTTCAATGAAGTATTTTCTTCACTCACTTTTTAAATATCTTTTTCTAATTGTCCAATTGGGTTTTTAAGTGAGTTGTTTTGTTCTATAGAATTTTTTTCCATTTCACCAATTTTATTTTTTAGAGAGCTATTTTCTGTGTCCAGTTCACTAATCCTATTTTTCAATTATTTCATTTCTTTATCCACTCTTTCTTTAAATGAGTGGGATGACTTCTCCAGACTCTCTTGCCAAGCCTCCCTTTCCTTTTCCCACTTTTCTTCTAGCTCTCTTGTGAGAGCCTTTTAAATTTCTTCTATGAGATTCATCTGTGCTGAGGAACAGATGATCTCCTCCTTTGGGGATTCAGCTGGAGACAGTCTGTTTTTAGTCTCCTCAGGTTTAGAGTCTGCTCTCTATCCATATAGAAGCTGTCAGTGGTTAAGTTCCTTTTCAATTTTTTGCTCATTTTGTCAGAGAAGATTCAAAGATAAACTAGCAAAGAAAAAAAGAAAAAAAACCCCAAATGGAATCTGCTTTTTTGGGGGGAGGAGCTGAGTGGTGTTACTGAGCTTCCTTGGCAGACTAAAGGCGGGGGTGGGGGGGCAGGGTAAGGGAGCACTAGTGAGGCACTAACAGGACAGTGATGGCTGTGGTGTGCCTGTGTTCTAAGACTCTGAGAGTGTGCTGAGGCACTGTTGGGGAGGGGTGGCCAGGTCCCGAAAGACTCCAGCTGTTTGGGGTTGTATTCTTCACCCCTGGTGTTTTTAGCTTCTCTGCTGGGCTACTGACTTGCTGCCAGGACAAAGTATCCAATCCTGTAGCAAAGCTCTTCCTGCAGAAACGACTGAGATCACACCCCACCCCACTCCAGTCTGCTCAGCTGTGAGCTGCTTGCTGTCCTCTCACTGCCGCTGCCTGTCCTCAGCCTGTGCCCGATCTAAAACTGTCCCAGTAAATATGCTCAAAAAGCTATCAGACTGTGCATACCTTTTGATCCAGTAGTGTTTCTATTGGGCTTATACCCCAAAGAGATACTAAAGAAGGGAAAGGGACCTGTATGTGCCAAAATGTTTGTGGCAGCCCTGCTTATAGTGACTAGATGCTGGAAAATGAATGGATGCCCATCAATTGGAGAATGGTTGAGTAAATTGTGGTATATGAACGTTATGGAATATTATTGTTCTATAAGAAATGACCAGCAGGATGAATACAGAGAGGACTGTCGAGACTTACATGAACTAATACTAAGTGAAATGAGCAGAATCAGGAGATCATTATATTCCTCAACAACGATACTTTATGAGGATGTATTCTGATGGCAGTGGATCTCTTCGATAAAGAGATCTAATTCAGTTTCAATTGATCAAGGATGGACAGAAGCAGCTACACCCAAAGAAAGAACACTGGGAAATGAATGCAAACTGTTTGCATTTTTGTTTTTCTTCCTGGGTTATTTCTACCTTCTCAATCCAATTCTCCCTGTGCAACAAGAGAACTGTTTGCTTCTGCACACATATATTTTATCTAGGATATACTGTAACCTATTTAACATGTATAGGACTGCTTGCCAAATGGGGGAGGGGGTGAAGGGAGGGAGGATAAAAATCGGAACAGAAGTGAATGCAAGGGATAATGTTGTAAAAAATTACCCTGGCATGGGTTCTGTCAATAAAAAGTTATTTAAAAATAAAAATAAATAAAACCATCCCCACCTTTGAGGAACAACAGACCATTCCCGGCAAATTTCAAGGATGTCTTCTCTTTGTAACTATTTGTGGGTTCTTTTTCAGTTAAGCATTAATTCAGAGGCTTGTCATGAAATAGATTCTGAGAGAAAACACGGAGCTTACACAGCTGCGTGCCTCCTCTCCACCATCTTGTCCGGAAGCCCCCCTCACCAATTTTGTTTTAGGGAGCTATTTTCTTTTTCCAATTCACTAATTCTGTTTTTGAGGAAGTTGATTACTTTATCCACTCTATTTTTAAATGAGCAACATGACTTATTCAGACCCTCTTGCAAAGTTTCCCTTTTCTTTCCCCATTTTCTTCTAGCTCTTTTTAAAGAGTCTTTTAAATTTCTTCTGACAGCCTTGTGTGATGGGGACCTGGTTATATCACCATTTGGGGCTTCATCTGGAGACAATCTGCTTTTAGTATCCTCAGGATTTGAAGTCTGCTCTCTGTTACTATAGAAGCTAATAGTTAGCCCATTTTGCCTTTTTACACATTTTGAAAAAAACAAAACAAAACTTCAGCCTGCTTTTGGGGCAGTGTGGTGTTATCAAGATTCCTCCACAGACAACAGCAAGTAGCAGTGAAGCATCAGTGGAACAGCAATGACTATTCTGGGATCAGTGTCTGCATTGGGATTAACATTTATGCTGTGGTCAGCATCTGCCCTGCATTCAGCATCTGCACTGTGATCAGCGATTGTGATTGCATGCTGAGATCATGCTGAGTCTCTCCCTGGGGCTGGGTGGGAGTGGCCAGGTCCAGAGAGACTCTAGAGTTTTGGGGTTTTAGTCTTTACCCCCTGTGTTTATAACTTTTCTGCTGATCTACGGGCTTGTAGCCAGAACAGAGCAGCCAAAACTGTGGTAAAGTTCTCCCCACAAATTTTCTACCATCTGAGACCACCCCCCCCACCCCTCTCTGGTCTGCTCAGAATGAGCTGTTTCCCATGCTCTCAATGCCTACTTGCCTGATGTTTCTTCTGGCCTAGCTGTCCCTGCCTATGAACAAAAACAGACCTTTTCTGGCAAATTTCAAAATTATCTTCTGTTGGTAATGTATTGTACTTCCAATATTAGTGGGTTTTGACAGTCAAGCACTAATTCTGAGGCTGTTTCATAAAAAGTAGTCTGAGGATAAAGGAGAGCTTAGATAGATGCGTGTGTCCTCTGCACCATCTTGGCTTTACCCCTTATATGTTTTGAAAACAAACAAAACAAAACAAAACAAAACAAAGAGACCTTGATTTTTCACTTTTGTAAACTCATATTGAGCTTGTAGCCATTTTCCTCCATCTTTCCCACTGCAACAAAACAACACTTTTGGACTTCCAAAAAGATATCTTGATGTCTTTCTATTCCTCATCCCTCTTGTTTTCTTTTAGGATAACTGTGCAGATTGTGCAAATTATCCAGAAGAATGGAATGAATGGGTAGCTGCAACTTCCTCTGATACATCTGTCATTTAGACATGTTAGGTTATTATCAACTCTTTTTCTTGAGTTTATTTTGTGCCTGTAGGTTATCAGGAATTTGAATTTCACAAGTAGGTGTAAATTGAAATGTTTTATTTTTCTTCAGAGTGAAAATATAGAGGACAAAAGAAGTAGAGTAGGAAAGGTCATTTTGCTGAGTATTTCTACAGAATACCAACTCTGAAGGTTCAGATTTTTTTTTTTGGGGGGGGGCTTACTTTGACATTACCTTACAAATGACTTTCTTTCCACCTTTCCTTCATATGTTGTTTATACCCAATAAATGTAAGCTCTTTCAAGGTATATAGACTAATTTCTGTATTTGTATTTCTAGTGTTTACCATACATTTAAAGTGTGCCAAGTACAGATTTAAAGATAACTCTCTGTCTCTCTGCATCTTTCTCCTTCTTGTTCTCTCTCTCTCTCTGTCTTTTTCTTTCTTCTTTCTATTTTTCTTTTTCCTTTTCTCCTTTCACCTCTTATTTATTGACATCTCAATATTTATTATCTTTTATTCTATCATTTATCTATCTATGAATCTATTTATGAAAGAACTACAAACAGGACCTTTATCAGTGATGTTTCTAATATTTATTTCATGTTTCACATAACTTGGTCAAATTTCATAAAGATTCTGCAATATCCTTCTTTCTGACAAGAGGATTAGGATTATAAATGGTTGAGGTTGCAGACAAATATGCCTTTAGGGCAGAACAGTCCCTTCCATATGTTTATATGCATGAAAATTTCCCTCAACAAATATGTACTGCTTCCACCCTCAAAGCCTATAACCTTCTAGAAGAGAGGAAGATCGTAAGTGTACAATTTGGTCTATTGGCTATAATTATCTATTTTTTTTTTTTTTACTTTTACCTCATTAGCTTTTACTTGGGTGAATATTTAAAATGTGATTTACAGTGTCACTGAATTTCAGAGCTGAAAGGGGCCTCCATGCCATTTAGCCCAAACAATACCTTGTAAAGAATCACTTCAACAAAATACCCAGCATTTAAATGATTATTCCATTTCTACTTAGATACTTTCAATAAGGGGGGATGTACTATTTCTTGAGGGAGTCCATCATACTTATAGTCAGATCTAATTGTTTAGAAACTTTCCTTCCTTTCACAGGAAGTTTACATTTGTCTCTTTGCAATATCCACCTATTGCTCCTATTTCTCCACTCTAAGATGAAATGTCTATTACTTCTATAAAGTCCTATTCTTTCTTCAAATTCTTGAAGACAGCTGTCAAGTCTCCTTAACTCTTCTCCAGGCTTAATATTTCCATGGAATAATAAAATTGAGGAAAACATTATTCATTCATTGAATGATGCAAGTTGTATTTTGCATCATACAATTAGTAATAGATATTTCTTTCATTTGTTTAAACAAAATGTTATTAAATTTATTAAAAATTACGAAATTTATGTTTTTAAATAACAACCTTGTGCCTTAATCCTATTTGTACAAATAAGGAAATTGAGACCACAAGATTTGTGTAAAGTCATAGAGCTAATAAGTTAAAAAGGAAGAACTTGAATTCAGTTTTTCTTTCCACAGTCCTATTCTGTTTATAATTATTCAGAGCTCTTTTACAATGAAGACAGACTAGTAAGATATGTTTGTGGTCTGGTAAACGTGCAGTGCTATTTGGAGGGAATTTAGTAAACTTGAAAGAATTTATTTACCAATAGAGGATTCTTTAAGTTCAGAAAAGTGAGCATTTAATAAATGTTATTTTTTTCCCCACAAATTCACTATTATTGTAACAATGAATTGGTAGTTAATATAGAAAACAATTTGGAATTGTGCTTTTAAAAGAAACTAATTAAAATGAATTACTTTTGATCCAGAAATGCAACTGCTGAGCAAATATATTCCAGTAAGTTTAAAGATAGAGAGATCCCATACATACTAAAATGTTCATAGTAGGAATTTGTTTATTTAATTATTTTTGCTGAGGCAATTGGGGGTAAGTGACCAGTCCAGGGTCACACAGCTAGGAAGTATCAAGTATCTAAGACTGGATTTGAACTCAGGTCTTTCTGACTTCAGGGCTGGCACTCTATCCACTGTGTCATCTAGCTGCCCCAGAAGCACTTTTTTAGTGGTAGAAAAGAACTGGAAATAAAAAGAGATTCATTCCAGAATAGATAAATGAATTGTGGTATATGAACATGATGTCATATTATTGTATTATAGGCAATAATGGATGTGAAGCATTTAGAGACACATGGGAAGGTTTACATCAACAGATGAAGAGTGAAGTAGAATTAAGAAAATTAAACATAAAATAATTGCCACAATGTAACTTGAAATCACAAAATAAAAGAATTGAAAGCCATGTAATCAATATTGAAATCAGAGAAAAGTTAGAAAAAAAAAGAAATTCCTCTTTCTCTGCGGATTTGGGTAACTATGAAAAAGTAATATCACATGTAATTTCAGACATGTTCTATGTGTTGGTGAAGCTTGAGTAACTATTTTCTCTTTTTAAAAAAGTTTTATAGAGGGAATGGCTTCCTGAGTAGGGCAAAGCATATCTGGAAATGTATGTGCTATAAAATATCAATGAAAATAATGAAATATTTTAAAACTCTACCTGATTCTACCTATGGTCTTCAGTGGAAAATAAGAAGTAATTCTGAATAAGAAGTTTTGCTCCCTTACCCACCTTTTCCAATTTTTAAACCACAGTCAAGCTAACTCTGCCATTGCTCCTTTATGTTGTATCTCCCTACTAGAAAGTAAGTTCCTTATGTCCAAGGACTATCTTTGCTTTTTTACTTACATCCTCAGCTCTCTTGCCATAAAGCTTTGCATATTGCAAGTATTTAGTATGTGACAGCTTTTCATTCATTCATTCACTAATGTTGCTTTGCTAACACTCCTGTTTTCATACAGATAGAGATGGAAAAATGCTAGTTCTAGGGAAAATGATAGACAATTGAAAAGGGATAAATCTGTGATGTTCTTTTTATTTACCATTCTACATTGGGACTGTATTTGTGGACTTGCTATTGTGGCCTCTCTTTCAATTTTTCAAAGCTATGTCTTTGTTCTCAGGTTACAATCTATTCTCAGACCAATGGCTCAAATATGAGGCACAGTGTCTGTTTCCCTTAAAATTTTCCTTGTTCATGTGTCTTGACAACCATTTTTCAGATCTGACAAGAGAAAATGAGTCTTGACATTGATAAATTTATGAGTTTTGACTGTTTGTGAAGTTACCTAATTAATTCTTTATAGATTTCTATTGGCAACAAAATTTGCGTTTTGAGTTAAAAAAGGAAGCTTTGGTGAAATATTGTTGAACATTATATTCATTTCTGAGAACTCCTGTTCAGTGTCACACACTGTTAATCTCCATGCTGACTGAGAAGGAACAATTTATCATTTCTTTGACACATTGTGTGACTTACCATAGTGCATTTTTTTTAAAGGCAGCACATGGTTTTCATCCTATTTATACTGAACTCCAGTTTCATCTTTTAAATAACATAGAAAAGATGATTAGACCTCATTCAACCACAAATTGACAAGAGATCTACAGATAATTCATCATCTATAGCTAATCAAATCCCTGATGTACATCTTTGTAAGTTATCCAGAATGGAAAAGAAGTAATAAAAATAACATAAGCCAATTTGAGGAGGCAGAGGAAGAGGAGAGTTCAATATCATTACAAGTATACAACCAAGTCCTTATCTTCAAGAAGTTAAAATCTGGATTATGAATTGAAAGGGATACAAGACAGTATTATAATTAATGTATAATTCTAAGAGTTCTGAGGAAAAGATGGTCAGAGAAGAATATACTAGTTATGAAAGTGGTGGGATTTGAGAAAAATTTTAATTTAGATATGTTGAAGGATTCTAATACACTTGGAAAATTTGGAATATCACATTTGTACTTTGCTTTACTAATTAGTCATGCCTTTTTTTTAACACCCATGTAAATCCAATCTTTTTTAAATTGCACTATATTTTATCATTGATTTTAATGTTGATATCAGAAATATTTTCTCTTGGTTATCACTTTGCCTGCTACCCTTCCATTGTCAAGCCAAAAATTAAGTTATTGGGGCTCAACTCTTAAAGCTCTGGAATTATCAAAACCAGTGCTCATTATATCATATTTGGTGAGAGTATTCCATGGCTCATGATATCTGAACTACCTAAGCCAATCTTTGCATCACACTGGCCATTTTCTTTCTTGGTAGGGCATTCCTGTCTATTTTCAGTTACCACTTCCCTTTCTGGCTCAGAAATTATAGTCACATAAATTGTTACTGCCATTGTTATTGGCAACTATTATGCCTGTAACTCTACTCAACAACTCTGTGATTTTCCAAACAAAAACTCTACTCACTAAGATTTGCAAAGAACCAAAAAATATAGTAGGTGGCCATTGACAAGTGACAATTGAAAAAATATTGTATGTGAATATGCAAGAAAATTACTGTGTAGTCGGAAGTATTGAACATAATAAAAACAGAGAAGCCAAGAAAATCAATATGAAGTGATGCAAATTGAAACAAGCAGAACTACAGAAATAATATATAAAATGGCTATGAAAAATGTAAATGTAAAGGACAACAACAACAAAGAAACTAGAGCTTATATTCTAATAAAAGAAAATAGCATGTACATGGATAAGCAAAAAGTAAATGTAATTTTTTTCGCAATGAACTTTTTAGTAGAGAGAGAACTAAAAACCCAGGGAATTGGGATACACATCTTTTTGAAGTTACATGAGTTAAAGTTTGAAGGAAATAAAAATTTCCAAGAAAAGCTGATGAGAAGGAAAACATTCCAGGAAAGATGCTTGTGCAAATCATTTTTTCTCTTGGGAAAAGTTGATGACATTCCATATGTTAGAGATAGAAAATCCATTTAAGAAAATATAAATAAAATATGTCAACTGACTACATTTAAAAATATTGCAATGATTTCTCATTCATTTAATGTCATTGAAAAACAAACAAACAAAAAATTTACCAAATTAAGGCAAAGGTAAATGGAGCTTAGAGAAAACCCAGTCTTGATTTCCTTCCAATTTTGGGTTATTTTTTACTATATTTCCAACAGATAATGATTCAGCTTCTGTCCTAATATTTTCACTGATCAGTGAAGTAGTATAATGGGTAAAATGTGTAACTTGGAGAGTTCAAATTCTGCTTCATATATTTACTAGCTGTGTAACTCTGTGCAAGTTATTTAGTCTTTCTTTTTCAGAGTTTCTACATCTGCAAAACGAGGATAGTGATATCACGTGCCTTCCAGAGTAAGATTAATAAACCATGTTGTAAATCTTAAGGCACCATATAAATTCTGATTATTTATCATTTTATTGTTATTTTTGCTTTTATTCCAGTGTTAGGAAGCTTACTACCTCATGTACTAGTCCATAAAATTATGCTTTTATAATTGTCCTGGGTCTACACTCTGAAATAGCAGTCTCCCATTCATTTGTCTCCTTCATAAATATGAATAAAACTTTCATATTCTGTCTCCATATATAAGATCCCCCATCTTTTTTCCCATGAGTAACTTCACCTTTGATGATCTAGGCATTCAACAAACCCCATCACATTCACATAATGTTCCAATATTCTTCCACATCATAGCTACCCTCTTTTGGACATGTTGGAGATATTATAATTTGTCAATGTCTTTCTCAGAATGTGCCCCCCAGAATTTAAAAGCAAACTCAATGTCACCTGAGCAGCATCAAGTACAGTGACACAATAGAGGCAAATTGGTGTAATGAAAAGAACATTGGATTTGGAGTCAGAAGTCCTCGGCTTGAATCCTAGTTCTGGTAATTGCTATCATGGACAAATCACTGGACAGAGGGAAGGAAGAAGGAAAATGAGAAGAAGGAAGGAAGGAAGGAAAAAAAGGAAGAAAGGAAGGAAGGAAGAAGAAAAGGAAGGAAAGAAAGAAGGAGACAATAAATGTTATATAGGTTACCATGTTACCATTTTATAGTTATACATATACATATATAACTATGCTATTATGTTTCTATTTTATAGATGAGGAAATTGAGACAGAAATAAGTTAAGTGACTTGCCCAGGGTCACACAGCTAGTAAGTATTTGAGACATCTCTTGTCATTGTCACCTACCAGCCTCACTTAAACCTTTTGGGCTATAGTCTCCTTATTTGTAAGTTGACAGTGTTGGGCTAAATGATCTTTGAAAGTCCTTCTATTTCCTGATCTTTCATATTCTTATATAAGATCATATAACAAGATCTAGGATCCTAATTAACTTTATCCCGTTGAGGTCTTAGTTTTTTCATCTACAAAATAAAAAAGTTAGATTATGTGACCTATAAGACCTCTTCTAGTCTTAAATTATTTGCATTACTTATATATTGCTTTTATTTATATTTATTGTTAATTGATGTTATTTATATGTATGTGTAGTCTGAGTTTGTTCAGATTAAAAAAATGAAACAAAACAAAACAATCATATCACATATTATTATTAAATTAATTAAAAGACCTAGGTCTTTTTTATGTGAATTGCTGTCAACTCACATTTCTCTCATTACATACTTATGCACTTAATTCCATCCGTGCATCCCAATGTGGGACTTCACTTTTATTACTATTTAATTTCATTTAGTTGGTGTCAAATCCCAGAGCTTTGGTGTGTTGAGATAATTTTGAATTTTGATTTTCTCACGTACATATTAGTAATTTTTTCTAAATGTTTTCCTCATCTACATATTTTCTAAGCAGGCTTTCCATGCCTTTACCCATATCAATATTCAGTATTTACAGGACAGGGAAACATAATTAATGCTAATAACTTTAAGCGTAGTTTTTTTTTTCCCTTCTACCCTCTCTCTCTATATATGCTTTTTATTTTCAAAATACATGCAAAGATAGTTTTTGTCATTCAACCTTACAAAACCTTGTGTTCCAAATTTGTCTCCGTCCCTTTATCCCACACTCTCCTGCAGACAGCAAGTGAGCCAATAAATAATAAACATGTACAATTCTTCTATATATTTCCAATTTTATCAAAGCATGTATTTTTAAATATTCATTTTGATGGGAATCTTCCTGAGATATATTATTTGTCCCCTAAACATCCTTTTTTTCCTTGATAAAACATTTTGTCACTAATTGCCACTAATGAAAGGACTTTTTTGTTTTAAAATTTAAATATATTTTATCATAATCATTTCTAAAAAGTCCTTCTAAACCAGCTTCTCTAAATCTTGAACCTACATTTGCAGCAAAGAAAAGCTATTGAGCAAAAACAACTGATACAGTGTCTACACCTGACAATGTAATTTATACAACATTCTGTCCCAGTGTTCTACCTCTTTCCTTTGAGGAAGGCTAGTTGGTCACAGGCTCTTCCTTTGTTACCAAATTAGACTTATTCAATATGCCTGACTTTTAACTTACTTTTTAGCATACACATGTGAAGAATGAAATTTTCTTTGCCTTTCCCTTTCAGAACATATTTTCAGAATCCCAGAATAAATTACATAGGTTTTTTTGACTATTATTTTGTTAACTGTTCCCCATACAAACATAGTATTACTATACTAGATGATAGACTAGAACTACATTTTATTTTTTATTAAAGCTTTTAATTTTCAAAAGATATGCATAGACAATTTTTCAACATTGACTCTTGCCAAACCTAGTGTTCCAATTTCCCCCTTCCCCAGACAGCAAGTAAGCCAATATATGTTAAACATGCTAAAAATATATGTTAAATCCAATACATGCATACATATTTATACATTTATCTTGCGACATAAGAAAAATAAGATCACAAAGAGAAAAAATGAGAAATAAAATAAAATGTAAACAAATAACAAAAAAGTGAAAAATGCTATGTTGTGAGCCACACTCAGTTCCCACAGGCCTCTGTGAAATCATCCTGCTGATTGTTTCTTATAGAACAATAATATTCTATAACTTTCATATATCATAAATTATTCAGGCATTCTCCAACTGAAAGGCATCCACACAGTTTTGAGTTTCTTGCCACTACAAAAAGGACTGTCACAAACATTTTTGCACATGTGGGTCCTTTTCCCTCCTTTAAAATCTCTTTGGGATATGAGCCCAGCAGAAACATTGCTGGATCAAAGGACATGCACATTTTGATAGTTCTTTGGGCATAGTTCCAAATTTAGAGCTGCATTTTATCCCAAGACAAAGCAAGGATGCCTTTTCATGTAAGTACAATTCTCAGCCAGAAATATAACCTCATCATAAAAGTTATAATCAGATTCTCTTGTCAGTCCCCCAAATTATGTTCTTTGCCTGATCCTCTCACTTTCATAATGGCATACCCAAGTTACCTCAATAAGTTGATCAGCCAAAATCATTTCAAAAAATATTTTGCAAAGGGAACTTGTGTAGCAGATACTTACATCCCAGTAGTAGTCTCAGCTTAACATGATCAAAGTCTAGTTGTGTAATTATTTTGTTTTTCCCCTTGATGCCGTCTGATGACAAGTGTGAACAACTTTCACATTACAAGTGATCACAGGATAATAAAGCTGAAAGGAGAGTTCATTCTTGACACTTTCAAAGTTGTTGTTTTTGTAAAGTATGTTTCATAGGACCCCAAGGCTCCATGAGGCAAATTAGGAGCCTCTTCAAAGTCTATTCCTGCTGGATACTTCAAAGCATTTGGATACAAGAAGAATAAAAATAAAAATGGACAAAACTTTGTTGTGCTTTTTCTTATTTGTGGTAGTGGAAGTCAGATTGGGGAGGGAGATATAGATATTGTTTGGGAACAATAAGTCACTTCATATTATGGTTCAAATTTTCTAAAGCACTATCCTTACAAGATCCCTAAAGTGTAAGTAGGGCAAAAATCATTATCCTCATTTTATAACGGAGGAAACTAAGACTAAGATAGATTAAATGATTTGAATGAGGTAAAAAAAAAAAAGTACCATTGCCAGAATACATCCCAAGTTCTCCTCATATTGTGGAGATGTTAGAAAAAAGACAGTCTTTCACATTTACTTCTTCAAATTACTAATCTTTCCATAATTTTAGTTTTGAATGAACAGGTAAAGGAATGTTACTTCTCAAAGAGCTAAGTAGAACGCTTATATGACTGCAGCTGTGTGTATCAAATGTCATGGTGGTGGTACTGCTAATAGAGCCCTTCTATGCATTAGGAGAACAGAGTAAAGTAGTACCTTTCAATATACCTCACATCAGGAACTATAATCATCAAAGACTTATAACATGGAAATGACCTGTTCCAAATATGGTCTGTATATGTGGCTGTCTCAGCTGACTGAGTTTATCTAACATACTGGCAGTGAATATTAACTGCCTTTGCAGAGCACTTAACAAGTAAGACTACAAATTCTAAAGGATATTACCCCTGTGGTTGGGAGTGACCCACGTTTTTTCCTTAATGTTTTGTGTTTTCTCACTAAGATCAAGAACTATGGTCCCAAAGGTCTGTTGAAGAGTAGGATCCTATTTGTAGCACTCCTGCACTGCATGAGATTCAAAGGAAGTGTTAGCAAATCTCTCAGCATTTTAATAATCTATGATTAATCTTCAGAGTAATTCAAGAATTTACTTTAATTGGGCTCAAGTCAAAGATTAAACCAATGTGTCTGGGATATCATTATTGCTTAGGAGATATCTGAATCTTGAGTTTTGGACCTCAGGTTTCAGAATAAGAATTGCCTGTAACAACTGTTGGCTGAAACTCTTTCAGGCAAGGAGCTTCTGGGGATGAGGAACCACAGAACTTAAGGAAATTTTTATGAATCACCAAATCATAGACACACACAAACACACAAACACACACACACACACACGCGCGCACACACACACACACACATACATACATACAGAGGTGTATACAACACTCATTATGAGAAGAATTATGCCCACTTAAAAGAGCTATCATCATCATCCATGAGACAACCAGTGGAGAATCAAACCCGTTTAAAGAAAACTGGATATGATATCCAACTAATCAAATTTTCACTGTGAATTTAAATATCAGACTAAAGGTATTATAAAGTGAAGACAAAATGGGAAAATTTTACAAAAATGATTTTAAGGGTCTGTTTTTCCCATCACACTTGGACCCAAATATCACAGTAATATTTATTTTTAGAGGAAGTATAAATGGTACTTAAAAAAAATTAAGATGGTGAGAAACAAAGCTGGAACAAGTATCTTGTTCTTTTCTGGAAGAGATATAATTAAGAGGGCATTAAGAAGCTGGTATACAATGTATTTGTGATATATACCAAAGATGTAGTAAAAATCATGGACCTTAATACAAAAAGAAAGTGACAAAGAGGAACTACTGACTTATATGTCTACTGTCCTTTCTATAAAAGATTTTTATGAAAGTCATCTAATTAATAACATTCTCTATTAGTGTGTTAGTAGGAACAAAATAGATTTTTCAAAAGTGATTTTCAGTAATAAATCACTTAACAATTAACTAAAAGAATGTGATATTTCATTGTGCTTATAGCTTGTTAATTACAACAAAGCATTCAATATAGAACAAAACATGACTCTAAAGGTTTTTTTTTTTTTCACAATGTGCATTCACATATCAAGATCATTCAAGGTTCCATGCTAAGTACTAATAAACATCATAAATAAGTTTGCTAATTGATTTTTTAAACAATCAGAAAAGCCAGAAAGATAATGTATGCTTGTGGAAATATATTTGCCACTAAAATTAAAAGGGAAATCGTTAAATGAGAACTTTTTTGCATCATTTTCTCTGATAATGTTCTAATTTTAAGATACACAAAGAACAAATTCATAAGAATAGAAATTAAGGACCTGGATAGACTTAAAAAAATTTAGATATGATGTATTTTTAGAGGTTATTGAAAGAAGATAGAAATGAGGATACAGATATCTCAAGTGTACACATACTATACATTATGACATAAAAAGTCATAATTGCAGAAAACCAAAATATTATGTACTTCCTATACTGAACCACAATTAAATAAGAATTATATTGACTTGCCATTCAAAAATATATTAAAAATCAAGAGAATGCTATACAACCTAAAGCAATAGTGAAACAACATATTAAAATTTTTGGGATACAGACAAGCCAGTCCTTAAGACAAAATTTGCATGTTTAAATTTTTTAATTAAACAAAATGCCAGAAAGCACAGATTAATGAATTGAAGTGAAAGTAGAAAAAATAAATTCACAAGAAAGCCAAAAAAATTTAAAATGCCAAATAAAGACCAAACTAGAAATCTTCAAAATCAATTAAAAGATTAACAAGATTGAAAATTTAGAAAAGAATTATTAAATAAAACTAGAAGCTGCTTTTTTTTAAACAAAAAACTATTAGTTAATTTAAATTTGAAAAAAGGAGAAAAACATTGGAAATACTCGAAATGCACTGGAAATAAAAAGAGTTTAAAATTAATGAAGAAGAAATAAAATCTTATTAAAAACAATTTTTGTCCAACTATATGTCAAGAAAAGCAACAGTCTGAAAGCAATTAATTAATATTTACAAAAATTTAAAATATCCAAATCAGTGAAAAAAAATGCTAATTTTGAAGAAAAAAATTAAACAACTCACCAAGGAACTCCTCAAAAGGAATGGGGGAGGGAGGGAGTGAAACATATGGATTAAAAAATGAAAATTATCAAATGTTGTAAAAGCAATTGATTCAAATATTGCATAAGTTGAAAAGATGGTAAAAGACAGGATTCTACCAAATTCCTTCTATTGAGCACAAAGGGGTATATTATAGAAACCAGGAAGAATAAAAACAGAAAAAAGAAAACTTGGTTGATTAGGATCAAGTTCCTAAATATTGATATCAAAATTCTTGAACTATCATTAGTAAGATAGTGAGAAAAAAAAAACATATCACAAATATATATATATTATGACCAGGTTGGAGTTGGTTTTATTATTTGGATAATTGTAAACTTATTTGATCATATTAATAATAAAAACAATAAAACATAATAGAAGCAGAAAAAACCTTGATATAATTCAACATTTTTTTCTATAAAAAACCACTAGAAAATTTAGAAATAAGTAGAACTTTGCTGAAAATAATATAAATCTAAATGAAGAGCTAGGATTGTGTGTAATAGGGATAAATTAGAGTACCTCCCAATAAGATCAGTTATGAAAGAAGTATATTCATTTTCATTCTTCCTAATTAACTTAGTATTAGCAATGCTAGAAATGGCTACAAGACAAAAAAAAAAAAAAAACAACAACTTGAGATAGTAAAGATAGGTAAAGAAGAAACAAAATTATTACTCTAGCAGATGATATGATAGTGTAATAGTATATTTAAAGAAATTGTTAGAGTAAATTTAAAATTAACTAAACAATGTTAGCAAACACAGGATATAAAATAAATGCACAAAACATCGATATTTCTATTTAATGATAAAAAAAAACCCAACAAGGAGAGATAGAAAGGAAAATTCTTTTTAAAATACCTATAGAAGGTACAAAATACTTCTACCAAGATACCAGACGGTCCACTTTGTGGAAGACATTGTGCTGATTACATCAGAACGCATGATATGCATAATCTCCTAGGAGAATTCTGTAATCACTCAAAGGAGTTCCACCTGTCCATTCACACAGAGAAAACTAAGTATATGAAAACTGCCTATTACTCACATTTAGACCTGTATTAGGGCATAATCCTTATAGAATTGGTTGATGTATATGGGACACACAGTACAGATATACATTGAAGTGGATTCAGAGTTGAAAAGGAGCAAAAAGAGTTGGGTTGCTTTGGGGCAGTTGCAAAGCTATTGTCCTATCCTCAAGCTTCTATTGAAAGGAGTTTTTATCAAATAATGAAATCTTATCCCAAAAGTTAGAATCTTTGGGTTTGTCAAACACTAGATTGCTATAGTTGACTATTCTATCTTGTGAACCTAACCTTTTCCACTGATCAACTAATCTATTTCTTAGCCAATACCAAATGGTTTTGGTGACTGCTGCTTTATAATATAATTTTAGATCAGGTACAGCTAGACCACCTTCATTTGATTTTTTTTTCATTAATTCCCTTGAGATTCTCGGCTTTTTATTGTTCCATATGAATTTTGTTGTTATTTTTTCTAGATCATTAAAATATTTTCTTGGAAGTCTGATTGGTATAGCACTAAATAAATAGATTAGTTTAGGGAGTATTGTCATCTTTATTATATTCGCTCGGCCTATCCAAGAGCACTTAATATTTTTCCAATTATTTAAGTCTGACTTTATTTGTGTGGAAACTTTTTTGTAATTTTGCTTAAATAATTCCTGACTTTCCTTTGGTAGATAGATTCCCAAATATTTTATGCTATCAACAGTTATTTTGAATGGAATTTCTCTTTGTATCTCTTGCTGTTGGATTTTGTTGGTGATGTATAAAAATGCTGAGGATTTATGGGGATTTATTTTGTATCCTGCTACTTTGCTAAAATTATGAATTATTTCTAATAGCTTTTTAGTAGAATCTCTGGGGTTCTCTAGGTATACCATCATATCATCTGCAAAGAGAGATAGTTTGGTTTCCTCATTGCCTACTCTAATTCCTTTAATCTCTTTCTCGACTCTTATTGCCGAGGCTAGTGTTTCTAATACAATATTGAATAATAATGGTGATAGTGGGCAACCTTGCTTCACTCCAGATCTTACTGGGAAAGGTTCCAGTTTTTCTCCATTGCATATGATGCTTACTGAAGGTTTTAAATATATGCTCCTGACTATTTTAAGGAAAAGTCCTTTTATTCCTGTGCTCTCAAGTGTTTTTATTAGGAATGGCTGTTGGATTTTATCAAATGCTTTTTCTGCATCTATTGAGATGATCATATGGTTTTTGTTTGGTTGGTTATTGATATAGTCAATTATGTTAATAGTTTTCCTAATATTGAACCAGCCCTGCATTCCTGGTATAAATCCTACTTGGTCATAGTGTATTATCCTGGGGATGATTTTCTGTAATCTTTTTGCTAATATTTTATTTAAGATTTTAGCGTCAATATTCATTAGGGAGATTGGTCTATAATTTTCTTTCTCTGTTTTCAGCCTACCTGGTTTAGGTATCAGTACCATGTCTGTGTCATAAAAGGAGTTTGGTAGGACTCCTTCAATCCCTACTTTTTCAAATAGTTTATTTAGCATTGGAGTTAATTGATCTTTAAATGTTTGATAGAATTCAGATGTAGCTTCTATTGAAAGGAAAGATGTATTTTTTCAATTCTACCATTTTACTGGACTTGATATATGGCAGAGTTATATGGAATTCTTTCATCTCCAAATATTTAGACTTGAATATCCCAAAAAATTATTTAAAGGCACATGATAGATTTGAGCAAATAGGGGCATACAACCAATAAGAAATTCTGAAGAATAGGAAGAAATGGGAAGTTTGTTAACAAAAAAGTTAACAGCAAGCAATTGCAGGATAAAAAGAGAATATGTACTGACCAAATGACAGGTCAGAATGATAGATAGAGAGGTAGAATCCCACATTGATTTGAGATGTCAGGAGACAGTCAGGAATGATTCTAGCATATGTGCTGGACCCCCAGTGTGGAAACGAAAAATTCTACCAATTGAGAAAGCATAAATAGGTTGCTTTCTGTACCACTGAAGAAAACTTTTGAAATCAGTGAAACCACAGATTACTTTGAATATATGTGTAGATACATATTATATGAAGTAATACATGTATAATATATATGATATTAAGTATCTCTTTTATTTTTGCTGTGAGAAAACAGAATATGAAAATCTTTAGGTCAAATTGTTTACTTTTTGTTTATTGTATAGCCAGCACTTGGCATAATGCCTGGCAAGTAGCAATATGGTACAGTGTACAGAGCTATGATAGTGTAATAGGAGGATTTTTACTGAATGCTTGTTGAATTGAAAGACTATTCAGTCAAGAAAATTGTTTTAAAGTTCACTTATATAGAACACACTGAATTAGGTCTCAGGAAGATACAAGAATAAACATGGCTTGGTTTAGTATGAAGAAAAAAGAGAATAAATTCTAACAATTAGAATTTAAAACTCAAAATTTGGGACATTTACCATCTTGTCTGAAAATTCTTAAAAATGCAATGCTTTATAACCTACATCAAATTTCTTGCCTTCTCACTGAAGGGCAGGGGAGGGAGTGAAGAAGAGATTTTGAATATCGAAATAAAAAAAAAGTTAAATATTGATTTTACATGAAATTGAAAAAATTAAAAAATTTAAAAATATGTATAATATAAATATAATTATATAAATAGCATATGTATACACAAAAAGACACATCTTTCTTTCTATTATGCTTTTACCACTAAGCCCTCTCAGAAAAGAACCATATTTGTGGGTCCTTTACTAGATTTCCCAGTTGCTCACACTTTAGAAAGTTATTTTAAAAGAATAAGATTTTGTTACTTTATTATCTGAAGGCAGCCCTGTGATCTAGAGATGCCATAAAGACATTTAATGGGAAAAAAAAGAGTAGAATCAATAAGATAGATGCAAATGCCCACTTGAGAATATGATGAAAAACAGGGCTTCTTGTGGTGGACAGTGGAGATCAAATCTTGACTGTATTCATGGAGAATGATGTCTCTTTCCATTTGGCAGAGGAAGGGGGAGAAAGGGTTTTTCTAGGTAATGAGATGAGGCAGAGGGAAGTGTTCATTTTCTCCTTTGCTTCTGAGAATGTATATAGCTAGAGAACTTACAGCTAGTGCTCATTGGCTTGACTAAGTTAACTGAGTAAAGAACTTAAATGCTAATTAAATAAGAACTGAAACTGAAGTTTCAACAAATGCACTTTGCAGGGCCTAACTGGTCACATGCACAAATTTCAGTACTTCTGAAAGCTACTGTGCTCTAACTGCCGCAATTCTTGTAGTCAAGTATTTGGTGAATCTCCCAAATGAGCACCTTGGAGGGAATACACAGAAGACCCCTGCTGCTCATTTTTATTTTTGGGTTGTTTGATGTAGACATCCAGCCAATGGGGACTTGGCATTTTTCAAAGAGAACTTGAGGGCAATTAGTTAAGACTGCAAAGCTAATATCAGTTTGCATTCCTTTTCTAAGCACAGTCAACAAAACTTCCTGTGTAGTTTAAATTGTACAAGGTTATGTAAGCACTACTGTTAAATGAAAGCCCTTCTGTGTGTTTGCAGGGAGATATGCTTATCCATTCAGGAACTTCTGCCTTGGAAACTCCATCAACCCCTACATGGCTTAAGAATGCTAGAGAACAGCAGTACTGTCCATTATTCCTGGAATAGGACTAGAGGGGGAGAACTGGAAACCAGCAATGGGAGAAGAGACATTCCATCAGATTGCTAGGATGAGAATGGAGGCAACTGCAGAGAACAGAAAGAGGAATATAGTAAAAATCTGGGGTAACAACAGCCTGGCCTTTTCCTACTAATGGTATGGCAGTGTCCAGGCTGGGGAGTCGGGGGTGGAGTGAAGTGTGGAGGTGGATAAGACTTGGCTCTCTTGCTACCAAATCAGCTAACTTGTAATTGAGAAATACATGCCTACAACATTATAAAGTCAGCTGTGAGGAAGAAAAAAAATATGCCTTTGGACCCCACACAATAAAACTATAACTCATAAGGAAATCTAACTACTTCTAAGCAGACTTCAGATAAAGGTCTATCTCCTTCCTGGGAGAGAAATAATGTTAAATAGAATGGTTACTTGGGTATCTTAAATATAGAATATGATAAATGATCATTCATTAACCAATCCATCTGTGAAATAAAGAGGTTGGACTAGGCAGCCTCCAAGGTACATTTAAATTCTGAATCTCTGATCTTATGTTAATGCCTGTTCCAGGATAGGTCAGCAAAATTCTCCCATGCCTTATGCATATCTCTGACTGTGATATATTGTTTATTCTCAAAGTAACCAGGCCCTGTCTTCTTTCAAACAAGCACAGGATTGTCAATAAATAAAATTGGGAAGAACTTCAAAGGTCATCTTAGCCAACTACCACATTTTATTAATGAGGAATCTAACATCCAGTAAATCATACTTTAAGCATCAGGGATAGGATTTGAACCTTAGTCCTTTAACGCCAGAATCAGGAGGACTGCCTTCTCACTCTTCTATGTTCTTCACTACAAATGCTCCACAAAAACTCTAAAAGGCATACTATTTAGAGTTAAACATCTAGTCTGAAGTCTTCTCTTCCCTCTGAGTCACCATGACTCAGAATGAATAAATAACCAGAAATGGCTATTCTCCCTTAACCTCAGCACTAACACTAACCAACAGGGAAAGATTCAGACAAAAATACTCTCTCTTTAATGACCAAAAAACCATGAAATCAGTCTTCAGAAAAATGTGTTGAGCTGAAAATTATTTATTTGATCTCCCTAGATGCTCCTTTTGGAAACTCTCCATACCTAGTACTTTTAGCTCTTTCCTCAAAATTTTTATCAATAAATTAATCAATCAATTTATACATAAACAAGAATTTATTAGCATCTATTATATTTCTGATTCAATTAAGTGGTTGAATGGATAGAGCCAGGTCTGAAGTCAGAAAAACTCATCTTCCTGAGTTCAAATCTGGCCTTACATAATTACTAGCTGCGTGACTCTTGGCAAGTCAGTTAACCCTTTTTGCCTTACTCCTCATCTATAAGATGAGCTGTAGACAGAGAAGGGAATGGCAAACTGCAGTGATTGCCAAGAAAACCCTGAATGGGATAAAAAAAAGACTCAGCTATCAATGAAACAACTCAATAACAGCAAATTCTATTTTGGGCTCTGATAAATATTGGAGAATTGGAAAAAAGACACAATTCCTAACCTTAAGGGGCTCACATTCAATGGTAGAGGCAGCATTTATTATTTAACATTTAACATAATTTATTCAGCCATTCTCCAAATGATGGGCATCCATTTAGGTTTTTTTCCAAATTATTTATATATTTATTTACAAACCATAGGCATAGATAAATTTTCCAACATTGACCCTTGCAAAATCTTTTGTTCCAAATTTTCCCCACCTTTTCCCCACCTCCTCCTCTAGTTGGCAGGGAGTCCAATGCATGTTAAAAATGTTGAAATACATGTTAAATTCAATATATGTACACATATTTGTACAGTTATTTTGTGGCACAAGAAAAATCAAATCAGGAAGGAAGGAAAAGAAAAACTGAGAAAGAAAACAAAATGCAAGCAAATAACAACCGAGAGAGTGATAATGCTGTTTTGTGGTCCATACTCTGTTCCCATGATTCTCTCTCTGGAATTGATTTGAATCCTCTCATTGTTGAAGAGAGCCACATCAATCAGAATTGATTATTATATAGTCTTGTTGTTGCTGTGTATAATGATCTCCTGGTTTTACTCATTTCACTTAGCAACAGTTTATGTAGGCCTCTCCAAGCCTCTCTGAAGCACCCTGCTGATCATTTCTTACAGAACAATAGTACTCAATGGCATTCATATACCATAATTTAGTAAACCATTCTCCAATTGATAGGCATCCACTCAGTTTCCAGTTTCTTGCCACTACAAAAAGGTTGCCACAAACATTTTTGCACATGTGGGTCCCATTCCCTCCTTTAAGATCTCTTTGGGATATAAGCCCAATAGAAACACTGCTGGATCAAAGGGTATGCACAAGTTGATAACTTTTTGAACATTGTTACAAATCGCTCTTCAGAATGGCTGGATCCATTCAACAGTTCCATCAACAATGTATCAGTATCCTAGTTTTCCCACATTCCCTCCAACATTTGTCATTATCTTTTCCTGCCATCTTAGTGAAACTCAGAGGTATATAGTGGTATCTCAGAGTTGTCTTAATTTGCATTTCTCTGGTCAATAGTAATTTAGAGCATTTTTCATATGATTAGAAATGGTTTAATTTTATTATCTGAACATTGTCTGTTCATATCTTTTGACCTTTTATCAACTGGAGAATGGCTTGAATTCTTATAAATTTGAGTGAATTCTCTACATAGTTTAGAAGTGAGGCCTTTATCAGATACTTGGGATATAAAACAGTGTTTTCCCAGTTTATTGCTTCTCTTCTAATCTTGTCTGCATTAGTTTTGTTTGTACAAAAACTTTTTAACTTAATGTAATCAAAATTATCTATTTTGTGACTTATAATGGTCTCTACTTCTTTGGTTACAAATTCCTTCCTCCTCCAGAAATCTGAGAGGTAAACTATCCTATGTTCTTCTAATTTGTTTATAATATCATTTTTATGTTTAGATCATGAACTCATTTCAACCTTATTTTGGTATATGGTGTTAGGTATGGGTCTATGCCTACTTTCTGCCATACTAGTTTCCAGTTTTCCCAGAAGTTTTTGTCAAATAGTGAATTCTTATCCCAAAAGGTGGGATACTACATTGCTATAGTCATTGACTATTTTATTCTATAAACCTAAACCATTCCACTGATTAACTTCTCTATTTCTTAACCAGTACCAAATGGTTTTGATGAGCACTGTTTTATAATATAGTTTTAGATCTGGCACAGCTAGGCCACCTTTATTTGCTTTTCTCTTCATTAATTCCTTTGAAATTCCTGAACTTTTGTTCTTGCAGATGAATTTTGTTGTTATTTTTTCTAGGTCAGTAAAATAGTTTCTTGGGAGTTTGATTAATATAGAACTAAAAAAATAGACAACTTTAGGGAATATGGTCATATTTATTATATTTGCTTGATACTTTTCCAATTGCTTAGATCTGACTTTATTTGTGTGGAAAGTGTTTTGTAGTTTTACTCATATAGTTCCTGACTTTCCCTTGGCAGACAGATTCCCAAATATTTTATACTGTCGACAGTTATTTTAAGTGGAATTTTTCTTTGTATCTCTTGCTTTTGGATTTAGTTAGTGATATATAGAAATGCTAATGATATATGTGGATTTATTTTGTATCCTGCAACTTTGATAAAGTTGTGGATTATTTCTAATAGTTTTTTTTTAGTAGATTCTCTAGGTTTCTCAAAATATACCATCATACCATCTGCAAAGAATGAAAATTTGATTTCCTTATTACCTACTCTAATTCCTTTAATCTCTTCTCTTATTGCCAAAGCTAGCATTTCTAATATAATATTTAATAATAATGGTAATAGTAGGCAACTTTGTTGTACCCCGATCTTATTGGGAATGGTTCCAGTTTACCCCCATTATATATGATGCTCACTGATGGTTTTTAAAAAATGCTACTGACTGTTTTAAGGAAAAGTCCATTTATTCCTATACTCCCTAGTGTTTTTATTAACAATGGGTTTTGGATTTTATCAAATGCTTTTCTGTATCTATTGGAATAATTGTGTTTTTTGTTAATTTGATTATTAATATAGTCAATTATGCTAATAATTTTTTTAATATTGGACCACACCTGCATTCCTGGCATAAATCTTACTTGGTCATGGTGTATTATCCTGGGGATGATTTTCTGTATTCTCTACTATTATTATATTTAAGATTTTTATGTCAATATTCATTTAGAGAGTTTGGTCTATAGTTTTCCTTCTGTTTTTGTCTTACTTGGTATAAGTACCATATCTGTGTCATAAAAGGAATTTTGTAGGAGTCTTCCATTCCTCTTTTTTCAAATAGTTTATATAGCATTGGAATTAATTGTTCTTTAAATGTTTGGTAGAATTCACATGTAAATCCATCTCATCCTGGGGATTTTTCTTAGGGAGTTGATTAATAGCTTGTTTTATTTCTTTTTCTAAAATGGAACTATTTAAGCAATAGCTTCATTATCTATGGTACTCTTTAGCAAGAAAAAAATCCTTCCTTATCTCTTTTAATTAGATCAATTTTTGCTTTTAATCGATCTGTGATCAGGATGGCTACCCTTGTGTCGTTTAATTCACCTAAAGCATAATAGATTCTGCTCCAGCCTTTTACCTTTACATTTACAATTCAAACTACTAATTCTGTTTTTCCTGCCATCTTATTAACCCTAAATCATGCTTTTCTCTTTCCTTTTCCCCTTTCTCTCCTCCCCAGTATTTTACTTATGAGCACTACTTGCCTCAAGCAGCCTCCCCCTATAGAGATTCTTCCCCTTTCTTATACTTTCCCCCTACTATTTCTTTTTTCCCTTCTATTTAACCTATTCCTTCCCTTTTTGCCTCTCCCCTCCTACTTTTCTATAAGGTGAGAGCAGTTTCTTGTTGAGACTAAATATATCTAATATTATTTCTTTGAGCCAATCTAATAAGAGTAAGATTCACACAATATTTGTCACCATCCTTTCTTTCCCTCAATTATAATGGGTTTTCTTTGTCTCTTTCTGAGATGTAATTTTCCTCATTTTGCCTCCACTTTCCCCCTTTTGAATACAATCTCCTTCCTACCTTTAGTTTCTTTTTTTATATTACAACAGTAAAATCAAATTATGCATGTATTCTCTATGTATACCCATAACAGAAATAGTTCTCAAGAGTTTTTTTTTTTTTTTTTTTTTTTTTTTTTTTTTTTTTTTTGCCTTTTTATGCTTCTCTTGAGTTCTATATTAGGAGGTTCACCAGTTTCATTGAATGTGCATCTTCCCTGAAAGAAAATGCTCAGTTTAGCAGGGTAATTTATTCTTGGCTGCATTCCAAGTTTCTTTGCCTTTCAGAATATCAGTTTTGCAGACCCTTTGAACCTTTACAATGGAAGTTACTAGGTGCTGAGTAATCCTTATTGTGGTTACTCCGTATTTGAATTGTTTCTTTCTGGCTGCTTGTAATATTTTATCTTGGTCCAATGGTTCTGAAATGTAGCCATGATATTCCTTGGGGTTTTAATTTTGGGTCTTTTTCATGAGGTGTTTGGTAAATTCTTTCAATGGTCATTTTATCTTCTGATTGTTCTCTTTGATGACTTCCTGAAAAATATTGTTTATGCTCTTTTTTTCATCATGTATTTCAGGGAGTCCAATAATCCTTAGATTATCTCTCCTAGATCCTAGATCCTAGATAGATTCCAGTTTGGTTGTTTTCCCAATTAGGTATTTTTCATTTTTTTTTCTATTTTTTTTTGGAGGGGAGGTTGCTTGACTGATTCTTGTGGTCTCATTAAGTCATTGATTTCCATTTGTTCAGTTCTGAATTTTAGTGAATTATTTTATTCATTTTCTTTTTTTTTTAACTTCATTTTTATTTGTCCAATTGAATTTTCAAATTAGTTGTTTTGTTCTATGGATTTTTTTTTTTTTTTTACCATTTTACACATTCTCTTTTTTAAGGAGTTATTTTCTTTTTCTGTTTCACAAATTCTGTTTTTCTGAGAATTGTTTTTTTTTCCCATTTTATCAAATCTATCTTTTAATGCATTATATGACTTTTCTAAACCCTCTTTCAAAGTTTTTTCCCAATTTTTCTTCTAGCTCTCCTTTAAAATCATTTTTAGTTTCTTCTAGGAGAGATTTGAGTGTTGGGGACCAATTTATATCACCTTTTGGGGCTTCATCTGGAGACAATCTACCTTTAGTCTCCTCAGTATTTGATATCTGTTCTTTTCTTTCATCATAAAAGCTGTCTATCATCAGAGTTCTCTTGACTTTTGTACTCATTTTTTGAAAAAAAAGTTGAGGTCTGCATTTAGGGCAGTGGAGGTTTTCCAAGTTTCCTCTACAAGCAGTGGCTTCCTCCATCAGTGGCTGGGGCTGCGTTGGGTCAGTGCTGACTCACTCCTGGTACTGGGTGGTGGTGGTGGCCAGGTCCGTGAGATTCTGGCATTTCAGGGTTCATTATTTACCTTTTGTGTTTAAGTTGCATATTTTCTAACTTTTAGGCTGATCTACTGGCTTACAGTCAGGACAGAGTAGCCAACACTGCTTCTGTAGATTCTTCTTCATAGATTCTCTGCCACACAGAGTCTACACCCCCCCTCCTCCCCAGGGTTCATACTGTCATGGTACTGTCTATGCTGGCTTTTGTGCTCAGCTGCTTATGCTTGGCTGCCTCCCTCCTGTTTCTGATTGAAACAGATCTTTTCTGGCAATCTTTGAAATTATCTTCTGGTGATAATTTATTGCACTTCCAATATTTGTGGGTTCTGCCCATCCAGAGCTAATTCAGAGGCTAGATTTGCTCATTAATCTGAGAGTTGTAGGTGAAAGTCAGGGAAAAATGTGTTTCGTTTCCACCATCTTGGCTCTGCTTTCAGAAGTCCTTACTAATTCTTCAAAAAAACAAAAACAAAAACAACCCCCCCCCCAAAAAAAAAAAAAAAAAACCAAAAGCTTCTGTGTAACTCTGGGCAAGTCACTTTCACATGGAATCTTAATATGGAAAATTATATATTCTGAGCTTGCATTTGACATATGTGCTGTATGCAGATTTAACCCACATATCATGTGTCGGTGTTCATTAGAACCTAGATGTAGAGCTGGGGCCAATTGATCAGTCTAATACACTCAGAAAATCTGTAGGCCTTTAATTGAGGCCTAGGGAAGCTAAATGATCCACTAAAGGTCATCATAAATAATACAAATATGGACACACAAACAGATAAACAATATCAAAGGTGGAATTTGAATAGGTTATAGGATATAGGCTTAGAGTTAGACTCTCATTTTAAAGATGAAGAAACTAAGACCTAAAGATGTTTAATTTGCTTAGGATGACAGTACTCACCACAAAATTAATAAGAAAGAAAGTTAAGGAGATTAATAGAATTTTAGGAAAGTTAATTATGTTAGATATTTGGAGAAAATTGAATGAAGACAGAAGGGGGTACATATTCTTCTCAGTAATTTGTGGAATCTATACAAAACCTTGAAACAAGGATGCTTAAAAGGTACTAAGTAGAATTGAGGAGACAATGGTTATCTAGTTTAGCATGGTTCAGTATGATTGATTTAATCCTACAACAAATAATGATATCCTAGTGCTATAATGATTGGTTTATACACAGTGTGGAGCATATAAGCAGGGACTGAGAGCCACAGAAGACAAGCACACTAGAAGCTCTCGGAGCCAAGGAGACAGAAATTCATTTCACCTTCAGTCAGGCTCCTGGTAGCTGGCCTGGCCTCCTGCACTTCCCCACTAAGACCAAGAACATTCTGAAAGGTTCTCCAGAAAGCTGCCCAGCCCCAGGAAGGAGACAATAAAGGATTTGGACTTTAACACCTAGCTGTTCACATGGTGATTATTGAACCCAAATGAAGGCTGCTCCCAAGATTCCCAGAGATCCCCAGGAAAACCAAATAAAGGAATATTACAAAAATAGACCAAAAAGTAATTGAAAACTAAATAATCTCATCCTAACGAATGAATGGGTGAAACAGCAAATCATAGACACAATCAATAATTTCATCCAAGAGAATGATCACGAGACAACATATCAAAATTTGTGGGATGTAGTTGAAGGGGTAATAAGGAGAACTTTATATCTCTAGATGCTTAACTTGCATAAAATTAAGAGATGGTCAATGAATTGGGATTACAACTAAAAAAGGTGGAAAAAGTACAAATTAAAAACCTTAATCAAACACTAAGTTTGTAATTCTAAAAATAAAAGGGGAGATGAATAAAATTGAAAATTAAAAAAAAACTATTGAATTGATAAATAAAATTAAGTTTGGTTTTATGACAAAAACAAAATAGATAAACCTTTGTTCATTTGATTAGAAAAAGGAAAGAGGAAAATCAAATTGTTAGTATAAAAACTGAAAAGGGAGAACTTTCCACCAATGAAGAGGAAATTCAAGCAATAATTAGAACTTATTTTGCCCAAATTTATGCCAATAAATTTGATAACCTAAGTGAAATGGAGGAATGCCTATAATAATATAGGTTGTCCAGATTAAGAGAAGAGGAAATAAATTACTTAAATAGTCCCATTTTCAAAAAAAAGAGATAGAACAAGTTATTAATCAACTCCTTAAGAAAAAATCTCCAGAATCAGATGGATTTACATGTGAATTCTACCAAACATTTAAAAAACAATTAACTCTCATTGAAAAAAATAGGGAACGAAGGATTCCTATCAAATTCTTTTTATGACATAGACCTAAACCAGGTAGGATGAAAACAGGGAAAGAAAATTATAGACCAATTTCCCTAATGAATATTGATTCAAAAATCTTAAATGAACTATTAACAAAGAGATTAAAGAAAGTCATCACCATGATAATACACTATGACCAAGTAGGATTTATACCAGGAATGCAGGGTTGGTTCAATATTAGGAAAACTATTAACATAATTGACTGTATCAATAATCAAATTAACAAAAACCATATGATTATCTCAATAGATGCAGAAAAAGCATTTGATAAAATCCAACATCCATTCCTATTAAGAACACCAGAGAGTATAGAAGTCAATTGATTTTTCCTTAAAATAATCAGTAGTATCTATTTAAAACCATCAGTATGCATCATATGTAATGGAGATAAACTAGAATCATTTCCAATACAATCAGGAGAGAAACAAGTTTGCCCACTATCACTATTGTATTAGAAATGCTTGCTTTGACAATGAGAAAAAAAAAGAGAGTAAAGGAATTAGAGTAGATAATAAGGAAACAAAATTATCACTCTTTGCAGATGATATGATGGTATATTTTGAGAAATCTAGAGAATCACCTAAAAACTATTAGAAATAATCCATAAATTTAGCAAAGTTGTAGGATACAAAATAAATCCAAACAATTCATCAGCATTTTTACATTTTATCAACAAAGTCCAGCATCAAGAGACACAAAGAGAAATTCCATTTTAAATAATGGTTGGTTATATAAAATATTTGGGGAGTCTATCTGCCAAGGCAAAGTCAGGAACCATAGGAACACAACTACAAAACCCTTTCCACACAAATAAAGTCAGATTTAATCAATTGGAAAAATATCAAGTGCTCATGGTTAGGCCAAGAAATATAATAAAAATGATAACACTATCTAAATTAATCTTTTTATTCAGTGTCATACCCAATCAAACTCCCAAGAACTTATTTTACAGATCTAGAAAAAATAATAACAAAGTTCATCGGAAGAACAACAGGTCAAGAAATTCAAGGGAATTAATTTTTAAAAATGCCAATGAAGGTGGCCTAGCTGTGCCAGACCTAAAACTATATTATAAAGCAGTGGTCATCAAAAACCACTTGTTTCTAGCTAAGAAAAACTAAAACAAACAACAAACAAACAAACAAACAAAAAAAACCTGATAAATGGAATAGATCAGGATCACAGAAGAAAATATTCAGTGACTATAGCAATCTAGTGTTTGACAAACCCAAAGACCCCACCTTTTGGGATAAAAACTCACTCTTTGAGAAAAACTGCTGGGAAAATTGGGTACTATAATAGCAAAAACTAGGCATTGAGCCACGCTTAACACCATATATCAAGATAAGGTCAAAATGGGTTTATGATTTAGACATAAAGAGTGATGTTATAAGAAAATTAGAAGAACATAGGGTAGTTTACCTCTCAGATCTCTGGAGAAGGAAGAAATCTGTGATCAAAGAAGAGCTGGAACTCATTATTGAACATCAAATAGATAATTTTTATTATATTAAGTTAAAAAGTTTTTGTACAAACAAAACTAATGCAGACAAAATTAGAAGGGAAGTAATACATTGGGAAAACATTTTTATATTCAAGTGTTCTGATATCAGCTTCATTTCTAAAATATATAGACTCAAATTTATAAGAAGTTAAGCCATTCTCCAATTGACAAATGGTCAAAGGATATGAACAGACAATTTTCAGGTGAAGAAATTGAAAACATCTCTAGTCATGAAAAGAGTCTGTAAATCACTATTGATCAAAGAAATACAAATTAAGACAAATCTGAGGTACCACTATATATCTCTCAGATTGGCTAAGTTAACAGGAAAAATAATGACGAATATTGATGGGGATATGGAAAAACTGGAACACTAATGCATTCTTGGTAAAATTGTGAACTGATCCACCATTTTGGAGAGCAATTTGGAACTACTCCCAAAGGGCCATCAAACTGTGCATACCCTTTGATCCATCAATTTTTCTACTGGGCTTACATCCCAAAGAGATTTTAAAAAAGGAAATTGTGCAAAATACTTGTGGTAGCTCTTTTTGAAGTGTCAAGAAACTAGAAACTGACTAGATGTCCATCAGTTGGAGAATGAATTTGGATCAGCAGTATGATTTCATAGAAGCCTGGAGAGACTTACATGAACTGATACTAAACAAAATGAGCAGAACCATTAGGTCATTGTACACAGAACATTGTACACAGCAAAAAGAAGATTATATGATGGTCAATTCTGATGGATGTGGCTCTCTTCAACAATGAGATGATTCAGAACAGTTCCAATGATCTTATGATGAAGAGAGTCACTGACACTCAGAGAAAAGACTGTGGGAACTGAGTGTGATTCACAACATAGCATTTTAACTCTGTTGGTGTTTGCTTGCATTTTATTTTCTTTCTTATTTTTTCCTGTTTGATTTGATCTTTTCTTGTTCAGCAAGATAATTGTATAAATATGTATTTCTGATTTAATAAAAAGATCACAGTGGTCAAAAATATTTGATAAGGAATTTTAAATCCAAATTCTCTTAATCTCCAGTCTGGTATGACAAAACTGTCTGTGACTATTGTATATACAATTCAAAAGCTATTATATAATGTGTTTCTACAGTTTGTACATATGAAGTCATTGCAATTTTTATAGACACACAACACATTTTTTTAATTGAAAGAGAAAAGTGGTGTAATTGATCTCTATGTAGTTCCTTCATCTTTTTTGTTGTTCAGAAAGGAAGTTATTTATAGTGCATTCAAGGGACTAGAGAATAGCTTTTCTGATCTATGATTGAGAAGGCAAGAAATAGGAGAGAGAGTTGGGTACTCTTAATTTATGATCCAAAACAATTTCAAAAAACATATGATGAAAAATGCTACTCAATTTCAGAGAGAAAACTTATGAATTCTGAGTCCATAATGAAACATTTTCATTTTTTTCTCCTATGCGATAATTAATTTAGAAATTTTTAGAATAAATTTATATATATGATGAGTATCATACTTCTTACCTTATCAATTGATACATGAAGAAGTGGCTTAAGGGAGAAAATTTAGAACTGATAATTTAGGTAAGCAGATAAAAAGAGATAGGTGGATGAATAAAGACAGATGAATGTTTGTTAATTGCATAATCGCTGATCAGTAGCAGCAATGTTGTAATAATAATTATATATTGCTGTTATTGTATATAATATTTTCCTAGTTCTGTTCATTTCATTTTGCATTAGTTCATATAAGTGTTTCCAGGTTTTTGACACCATTCTCTTCATCATTTTTTATAGTACAAATATATTTCATCACATTTATATACCATTACTTGTTTAATCATATCTTACTTTATGAGTATCTGTTTGGTTTCCAATTCTTTATCATCATAAAAAAAACACAATAAAAATCCATGACATAAATACCTTTGTAGAAATGAACTATTTTCTTTTTTCTTTGATTTTGTTGGGGGTGCAAACTAGTATTGCTGGATCAACAGTATGTGGTTTTATAACCCTTTGGGCATAGTTCTGAATTGTTCTCCATAATGTTCTCCAGTTTATAACTACACCAACAATGCAGTAGTGTATGTGTTTTTCCATATCCTCTCCATTATTTGTCATTTTCTATCATATTAAATGAGTGTGAGGTGATAATTTAGAATTTCAGCAAGTATTTATTCAGGCCAAACACTAGACATTAAGATATAAGAACAAAGAGTAAAATAAATTCTCATAAGATGCATTCATTCTAATGGTGAAAACAACTATATGTGTACATACAGATATGCATATATATGTATATATATGCCTTCCATATATATGTATATGTATGTATATTAATAATAAATATAAAATAATAGATATTAAATATTTAAGCACAAGAAAGTCAGGGAGGGGGACACTAACACTTGGAGGAATCAAGAAAGGTTTTCTGAGAGATAAAAGAACCCGTTTCCTTGACAATGATTTTAAGGTATTGTTACCATATTCCTCTTTAGGGAGAATTATGGAGATTGAATATGGATGGAAGCCCAGTATTTTCACTTTCTTTTTGTTGTTTGCTTTTCTTTTTGTTTCTCATGTTTTTCTCTTTTAACTTGATTTTTGTTGCAGAAGATGACAAATATGAAAATATGTTTACAATAATTGTATATATTTAACCTGTATCAGATTACTTACTGTTTTGGGAGAGGAAGGGAAGGAAGAAAGGGAGAAAAATTAGGAATATAAAGTTTACAAAAATGAATATTGAAGATTATCTTTATATATATTCAGAAAGATAAACTACTATTGGGAAGAAAAGAAATGTTCAGCTCTGAAACTCATTCCAAAGGACCCTATAGCTGCAGAAAGAATATATGAAAACTTATTTTTATTGCCAGAGTTAGGAGTTTAGAGGAGTTTTTTTCCCAAATTACTCTGAGGAAAAGCAAGATAGTGTATTTATTCAACAATGTGTGTTAATATTGTTTTCAGTGCCTTATAAGTTTGCTCAATTAGACATTTTGTTGCTCTAATAACACCAATGTTTTACATTGTTAACTTGGTAAACAACTTAATATCTAGGCCTGATAACAAGAAATTCTGTTTTTTCCCTACCTCCCCAAACTGGATGGTGATAAAGCAAGTCAAATGAGCTGAATTACCATTAAAAGTCCCTACAATGTGAAAGTAAATCCGTGTGGGTCTAGTGTAGGTGTGAACAACAGGCTACATTATTATGGCTTTCTCTCTCTCTCCTCCTTGTATGTACCCAACAGCTCAGGTAACATGTCAAGTAGAGGAGTTTTCACACAAATTTGTATCTCTGTCTCTTTGTCTCTATCTCTCTGCCTCTCTCTGTATGTCTCTCATCAGGATTCTCCCATAAACAATTGTTTCTTTCCTTTTCTCTTCTGCGAAGTTTGCAGCTTAGTATGGATTAATATGATTTGCTTTGACAGATTTCTATTACTGACTTGCTGGAGAAGCTCAAACAGAGGGGAGCTGGGGCTTCAGGAGTACAAAGTACTACTATTATTATTATTTCTACTGGGAATAGAAAAATGGTACTTGTTCTAGCATCATTTGTAAAATATCAGCTCACAGTGATTAGTCCTTGTAACTGCTATTGCTACTCTGTGACATAGCTGTCAAAAGCAGAGCTGGTGAGTCACACTAAGCCTCCAGAGTCATTTAATCTGGCCGTCAGAAGCCTGTTTTCTAGATCTGGACTGCCAGTCATGCAGGCTTTTCAGAGTTTTAGTTCTTGGGCTCTTTACCTCTGTGCTTTCTTGAGATGTTGACTTAGTGGTGGTGAAGAAGGAGCAAAGACCACCAGGACTACTCTTGGGACAGGCAGATTTGAAAGAGATAAGATACTTTGAAATGATAAGAATTATCTATAGGAAGACATAAAATCCTGCATGACACATTGCAAATTGCTGGATTTTAGCAGCTGTTTTCTCCATGCTGCCCCCCTCTCCCTGCTTTTAATTGATTAATTGATGGAAATATCCTTAACTTTTTTTTTAAATGAATATGTTATTGGGAGCATGCTGGCAGGGTGATAATAAGGACTAACTTGATACTAGAGAGGAAGGTTAATAAAAGGCATTCCTTTGTGGAAATGGAAAAAACAAATGAAAAAACCTTGCTGATTCATCACAAATCATCCATTTTTTAAAAAAATGCTTACTTCTTTGAAATTGAAAAATCCAAATGATTTTTCACTTCTGAGTCACACTTCTGAGAAAGGTTTTACATTAAAAAACATTGTTATTAAAGCAACATGAAGATTCAGATCAAAATAACTTGGTACCATTATTTCCTTCAATGATATATCATCCTATCATTCAAAATAGGATTAAATCATAATATCATATAATGGCAATGGGTCTGGAAAAAGCAATGAAAAAGAACTGTTTTTCAACATGATATTGATATAGTGGTAAAAAGGAAACACTTTAAAAAGCTGCTTAGTAAAATACTATAATATTCAAAGCATAATAGAGGTATGCGATCCCTATAAACTGTTTTTGCTATTTTACTGAGTCTATTTGCCTTACCTCTGGTCTATTTAGGTTTGTGTTCAACATATTTTTCTTTGACCTAGCTCTTGCCACAAGAGATACTTCCATTTTATATCCAGCTATTAAAAATAATTTCAACTTCATGATAAAATAAAAGCCAAACAGTTTAATTCAATTGGAGAAACCATGGTAACATCAAGAAACATCAGAATTGGATAGCATAAAATGCAGCATATCAATTACTTCTCAAAGTCTCTTCCTAAAGCAAGAGGCTCATTATGAGACTAACATGACCAAGATGCTAAAAATGTAGCATCTTTCATTCAAGTTGCTATTTCACATTAACCTTCAATATATAGGAAACAGATAAAGTATAGTTCTTGCTCCATGCATTGCTCATAGACACTGTGTCTCAAACCTGGGCAATTGGTGTTAATACTCTGGGTTGTCTTTTAGCCCATGTGCATTTGGGTTTAGGGTCAGTTTAATTGACACAGATTCTTGCTAAGTTAGGCAAGGATGATATTTTATCTGACCCAGAAAATAATGGATAAGAGAAGTTATTAACCACTTAATCATAGTCAGGAAGGTTTAGAAATGGTTATAGCCATGTTTTAGTTACACACAGTACTGTGCATGTGTTTTTCTCTGCCACACCTTTTTTGCCCTTTCCTTTTCCTCTTGTCACTTCCTCAATCATCACCTTGCTTAATCAATCCAATCCGGGTCACTGAAATACTAAGAATACCAGAAAAAAGGAGGAGAGGCGAATAAGTCTAGATCAGAGGCAAGGACCTGGCAAAAATGCACATATTTACAAAAATAATTATTGTTCTATCTTGGAGGGGAGAAGGATTGTAGGGGAAAGGGGAAAATACCTGGGCAAACTTAGATAGGTGAAGGAAATATAACGCAGTGGGAAAAGCAGAGACAGTCAGAGAACTTGACTTCTATTCTTAATTACCTGAATGGATTTGTTAAAGTCTCTTCTCTCCCTGGACCTCAGTTTCATCATCTGTAAAATGAGAGAGTTGAACTAGATGGTCTCTGAAGTTCTTTGCAGCTCTATATCTTTGATCCTATGAGTATTCTCAATTGACTCTAACCCTAGGGCAAAGCCTCTTTACTTTACAGTCTCTTTTGAACGTTGTGCTGAATGTAATTGGGTCTGGCCCATAGAGGCAACTGTAGCCAGAAAAAAGCATTAGAGGTCTATAAGTTAGTGCTAATCTTGGCTGACCTCAGGGCTATAGGTAAGTTCTCATTATAGAAGGAAGATAACCATACCTACATAGTTGCAGACAATCTCCAGACTATGCATTCCCTTTTTAGTTTCTTAGCCTGTTAGACCCAAGTTTCCCAACCACTACTTTGTAGGCCAGTATCAGTATGCTACCATATTTTGTTTCTTGATTTTTACTGGTCTTTAAATTTTTTATCAAAGGTTCTTAATTTTAAATTTAAATAAAAAAGCAAATAGAAACAAGACAAATTCTCCCTCTCTTTGCATTCTTTTCCTTTTACTCATGGCTCTCTCTTTCTGGAATCTAGTGCCTACTCTTTTCCCATACAATTAAGAACCATATTACTGAAAATGAAGAAGGTTGGACAGTGAGTGGAAAGGAAGTCTGATATTTTACTTATCTGTAGTACAATGTGTTTGTTTGTTGAGGGGTGGGGGTGGGTGGCAATTATGTGAAACAGTGAATAGAGTGCTGAGCCTGAAGTCAGGAAGGCTTATTTCCTCAATTCAAATCTAGCCTCAGACATTTATTAGCTATGTGACCCTCGACAAGTTATTTAGCCCTGTTTGCCTCAGTTCCTCATCTGAAAAATGATCCTTAAAAGGAAATGGCAAAAACTCTCCAGTATCTTTGCAAGGAAAACCACAAATAGAGGTATGAAGAATTGGACATTACTGAATAACTAAACAATAACAAAGAAATATTGTTGGTTAATATTTGTAGCCTAGCACCTCTTTTCCCTTCCCTCTCCCTAAATCCAATGGATTTCTATCTAACAAACACTTTAAAAAAAATCATGAAAAAATCTACAACATCATGAGCAAAGCATTGAACTATGTACTTGAGAAGATACAAGATTTAGGCAAAACATCATCTATGGAACTTATATTCTGACATTAATTTTCCTATTATAAATTTTCTATGAGGGATGCTAGTAGCAAATGCAATGAGCAAAACAGGAAAAAATGCTAAAGAAAGAAAAAGAGAAAGGTGCAGAATTTTTCTGGATTGTCCCCAAGGCTAGTGTTCTGAGAAAATAAAGACTCAGGAGTTGTCTTTTGTTGTGATTTTAATCATCTGTTTATTCATTCAAAAATAAAATTTTATCTTTAAGTGCTTCTTCTGTGCCAGTCATTGTGTTAGACATTAGGGATGTAATAACAAAATAAAACTGTCTCTGATCTCAAGGTTTTTATATTCTTTTGGGTACAACAGTTGGGGAGAGATAGAGAAACATATATGACAAGCATACTTAGAGTAAATACAAAATAATATTTGGGGGTAGGTGGAAAGTATGGATATCTGAGACATAAATCTTATAGGGAGATGGGTCTTAAATTCAGCCTTGAAGTAAGCTAAGGACTCTAAGATAAAGGTGAGGAAAAAGTATTTTACAGGCTTGGAGTGGGAATGGGAGTAGCTTATGTAACAGTATGGAGGAAGATGGGAGATGGAATGAATGTTCTGTAGAGGAAACACAAGGAAGTTTGTTTGACTGTAGTGCAGAGTATGTAAAGAAAATTTAAAAGAAATTAGTCTAGAATGGCAGGTTAAAGTCAGATTGTAAAGGGCTCTAAATGCCTAACAGAGGATCTGTATATTATTTTAAAAGCTTTTGCATATCACTGGAGCTTCTTGAGTAGAGTCAATAAATATTCAATCAATAAATATTTATTAATTGTCTACTATGTGCCAGGAATTGTACTAAGAGCTGGGGATAGAAGAAAGAAAGAAAGAAGAAAGAAAGAAAGAAAGAAAGAAAGAAAGAAAGAAAGAAAGAAAGAAAGAAAGAAAGAAAGAAAGAAAGAAAGAGCAAAAGACAAATCGTACTCTTAAAGAGATTATATTTTAATGGGAAAGATAACCTAAAGAAGGAAACTGAAAAAAAGTAGGATGGGGAAAGTGTGGTGACTGGGAAGTATAGAGGAGTATGACTGAATAGGAAATGAAAAAGTGATTGGCCTAACACCTTTCTTAAATAGAGGTGCTCTCTATGAGAAGCAAGGGCTCTAGGAGCAGAAAACACTGGTGTGGTATGAGTTCCAGGACTGAATTTCTTCCAAGGTAAAGAGGCTTGGGGCATATGGAGGAGTTCAGAGGAGTCCAGCTGATTGGTAAATGGAGAGATGGTTGGTTTGGATATCCTCTTTAAATAGAAGTTCTGGGAAGTGTTCTTTACCCTCCAATGAAAGGGAACTCTTACACATGGTAAGAGTTCCAGGAGCAGAAGACATTGGTGTGGTGTGAGTTCCAGGGCTGAATTTCTTCCAAGATAAAAAGGCTTGTGGGACATAATGGATTCCAGAGGAGTCCAGCTGGCTGGGAAATAAAAGAGTAGGGGAGCAGAATAATCAGTTAGATGCTTTAGGAATATCAACTTCACAGCTGTGTGAAGGTCAATGGTGAAATAGAAGAGAGACTGAAGACATGGAAAACTTATTAGCAAATTACTGCAGTAGTCCAGGCAAGTGTTGTCATCCTAGGATTCCAATTATGCGAGCAGAGAGAAAGAGATGGAACTGAGAGAAGTGGGTAGAATCAGCAAGATCTAGTAGCTGATTGGATATGTATGGGGAGGAAGAGCTAAAGAAAAAAATGATGAAGATGACTCTGATGTTGCAAGTCATCAGAGGGATGATAATGGTGCCCTCAACAAAAACAGACACAGAGTCATCATCAACTACCTTTACAATACATAGATCTTCAGGCACGATGAAGAAACACACAAAACACAAGAACACAAGTCACAACACATGGGGAAATGACTCAGAACCCTATAATTACATAGTTCTGTCATAAGGGTACCTTATCTATTTCTCTTTTTTTTTCCCCAAAAATGATTAATTGCTTAAGACCATCAGTCAAGAGTTTGGGATCCTCCTCTTTTATATGTTTCCCATAGGTAACTTCAAAATGAGAGAGTTTCAGGCACTTCAGACTGTTCATGACCCCATAGAGCATACTGTCCATAGGTTTTCTTAGCAAAGAAATTGGAGTGGTTTGTCATTCCTCTTCTAATAGATTACAGAAGACATGACTAGTATATGAGGTCAGATTTGAATTCAGATCTTCCTAATTCCAGGCCTAATTCTCTATCCATTGAGCCATCTAACTAGGCAAATAGAAGTTAATTGACGTGCTGCAAATCACCCAGGTAGTAAGTGTCTGAGTTCAGATTTGAACTCAGGCCTTTTTGACTCCAGACCCAATGCTCTATACATTGAATCACCTAGTCATTTAAAGAGATGTTAATGTCCTTTGCTTCCAGTAGCAGTTCCTACCTTTCATAATCATAATATTATTATGTGCCAGGTACTGTGCTAAACACTTTATAAATACTATCTCTTTTGATTCTCACAGCAACCTTGCAAGATAGATGCCATTTTTACCCTTACTTTTAAAGATAAGAAAACTGAAGCAGATAGAGGTTAAGTGCTGTGGCTCAGATCTCAAAAGCAGTAAGTATCTGAGGCCTGATTTAAACTCTTCAGACCTAGAATATCATCCAAATTTGCTTGCTTTGCTTTCTGATTTCAGCATTATCTTCAGAAAAATACTTGTCATCCTTTTTTTCTTCTTACCTCTTCTGCTTCAAAGCACTCTCCAAATAGAGGAATTTAATCAGACTTTGTCACAGTATCTCTTTAAAAATGAAGTTTTTCCAGGCCAACGCATTCATTGGTATGGTTGCTACTGACTCAATTCAATTACCATGTTCAACACGTAAAGTAAGAGAAAATAGATATTATTTCTTCCTTTTCTGTGAAGCGATTTGCATGCAGACTAGCTCTAGGCTGATATGTTCCATTTTATTATTGACAACATCATAGGATAAACATGTCACAGATATAAGACATCCTGAGCATGGGTAGTACATTTAAGAAAATGAAGGAATTCTTTAAAAAAGGACCTGGGCAGAGAGGAGGAAAACAAAGAAAGAAGAAATAGGTGAGAGAACCAAGCAATGATACTAGTAGAATGTAGGCACCTTGAGGGTAGCAACATTTACTCTTTTGTCTTTGTTTCTCTGGAGTGTGACACAGTGCTTTGCTTTCAATAGGCACTGAATTAACATGTATTGAAGATAATTAAGCTGTTGAATTATTCTTGAAATTTTTTCAGGTTCAATTACCAGAGTGAACTTAATCCTTGCCTATATCTCTGCTTCCTGCTTTTATCTTTTGGAATCCTCATTACTTTCACTTCCACCTTGAATCATATGAAGATATTTTTAAGCCATATGCTAAATTTATGATCAGAATATCCTGCTCAGTTCCTAAATAATATTATTTAAGATTAATAACAATAACTCACATTTATTCAGAGTCTAAGAACTTGGAAAGTTTGTCATTGGATATATTTGTCTGTGAAAGATAATGATTTAAATCAAAGAATTTGTTTAAAGTGAAAAATGAGACCTTTAAGGGGTCTCATTTAACATTTGTTTTTTCCTTGCCTTTCCCATATACTTAATTTATATGACAATACGTGTGTGATGGTTAGTAGGATGGGACAATGGGACAACGTGCTAAAGAAAATCAAGGTGCCAAAGATTCATACAAAATTTTGTTGTTTGTGAGAACCCACTAACATGAATGAAAGGGTGGCAAAAAGAGATTGCTAACCAGGAATTAATGAAAATGTTAAGGAGCTTTTTAATCCTAAATCAGATAGCTGTTTGGAACTGTAATGCTGGAGAAACTGAGGCAAGACAGAGCTTAGTTTTTAATGTTTTATTTGAATTTCTGAGAGGGAGAGATTTTCTGGGGGGCAGAGAAGAATCTATTTGTCCCCCAGGGCTGAATTGGACTTTTGTCTCAAAGAATTCATCATCAAATGTGAGATCCCTGTGATTTTTAATAGGTCTTTAAGTGATCAGGGGAGACAAAGGCAAAGGGTAGAGTCTGTACATTGGTGAGCAGGAATTTCCAGGAATCGACCATAAATCCAGTTCTGACAGGTTGGGGAGGAGTGAGAACCATAATTTCTGATAATTTAGGAAGACTTAACAGTCAGGAAGTTTGAAATAGAATATCTCCTCCTTATCTGAGATTAAACATTTACAATCTATGGCCCAATATTGGCTAGTCTTAAATTATATCATCTTAATAGTCAGGAAGGGGGGTTGCAATCAGGGGGATTGAGGCAGAACAATTTAGGGAAACTGAGGCAGAACACTAAAAGGAAACTGTGGCACAACAGAAAAAGGATGTACATCCTAATGCCAGTAGTAGTTAAATTCAAAGGAGATTACATGTCTCTTGGCTCTAATTAGCTGGCTGGTCAATGTTCCTTAAGAGTTTAGTCTCTAGAGAATAAGATTATGGTAATTGTCAGACCTTTCCTTATGGAGAAAAACATATAACCAACCTGAGTATGTGAAGCCTATATCAATAAATAAGAGAGACAGGCTGACAGGCAGAGAGGCAGAGATAACGAGAGGGAGATAGAGAGACAGGGATGGAGTTTGAAACAGAGACAGAGAAAGGCAGACAAATTTAGATGGAGAGGCAGAGACAGAAAGAGAGAGAGAGAAAGAGATAAAAATAGAGAGACATACTGACTGACAGACAGACAGAGATAGAATAACATTACACAGAGAGACAGAGAAATGGCAGCTATACCAAGATCATTGTAAGTATCAAATAAGATCATGTTTGTAAAGCATTTTACAAACCTTAAATATATAAATGTTAGAGTTATTGTTATCAAATATTTCAGGAAACTCTAAAAGAATAAGGATTTTAAAAGGATTTAGATTTTACAATTAAGACTAATTCTGTCCCATGTGTAATAACAAATGCATTAAGTGGAGCTTTGTGAATTAAGGCTTTGAGTGGTTATGGACTCACAGAATATTTTAAATTTAAAATGCTTTTTCAAAGGGTGTGGGGCACATGAGAGAAGAATTGTCTGTGATGCTGCTGCATTTATAGTTGCTTTACATGCAGTATATCACTTGATTTTCATAACAACCCCTTAAGGTAAGTACTACAGACATTATGATGACCATTGTACAGATGAAGAAAGTGAGATAAGAAGATAAATGATTTGTCCATGATCATACAATTATTATGTGCTAGAGGTAGAATTTGAATTTTTTTCAGTTGTTTTTCAGTTCTGCCTGACATTTCTTGATCCCATTGGAGTTTTCTAGGCAAATATACTGGAATGGTTAGCCTTTTCTTTTCCAGCTAATTTATACAAATGAGGAAACTGAGGCAAACATAACTTGCCCAGAGAGACACAGTTACTAAATATTTGAGGCCAGATTTAAACTCAGGATAATGAGTCTTCCTGACTTTAGATTCAGCAAAATCCCATGTGCTATTTAGTTGTCCTAAGATTTGAACTTAGGCTATCTTTATTCCATCCTTTTCCCACTACTCCACTCCATTTCTCTGCCAACTTTTTTCCTATTCAGTTGGAGAGTTTGACAACAAATGCTTATTGAGGCAAAACTTTATATTAAATGTTGCTTGGAGAAACAAACAAACAACAACAATAACAAAAATGCCACCTTCCTGACTTCCTATTTTATTGAGATATGGAGACAATGAAAAAGAAAGGAGGAAAGAAAAAAAAAAAAACAGAGCAAAACCATTTCAGGGTGAGTAACAGTAGCATATTGCCTAGTGCCAATAGAATTTCAGTCAACTTATATTAAAATAATTGATCAAGTTTGTATAATAAACTGTTTGAATATACAAAGATAATGGTTACCTATAGTTCACTGCATAATTTAGGGCCTCCAAAGACAAGTATGAGTAAATCTTTGGAGAATGTTACTGTACGTCTTCAAACAAATCATTAGAATTAGAAGTAAGCAAAGAGAGAAGGAAAAAGAGCAATTTAAAATAAATTTTGATACCTATTCAAGAAAGAGTTCATCCTTGATCAATAGCTGATGCTGTCAAGAGAATATTGTCCTAGAGCCTTATCATCCTTTACTCCAGAAAAATGAATTCTCACCACTTAAACAAGGCACATCCTTTAATTTTTTCTTTTTTTTTATTATTATAGCTTTTTATTTACAAGATATATGCATGGGTAATTTTTTAACATTGAAAATTGCAAAATATTTTTTTTCCAATTTTCCCCTCCTTCCCCCTCTTTCCGAAATGGTAGTAGACTAACACATGTTAAATATGTTAAAGTATATGTTAAATACAATATATGTATATATGTCCATGCAGTTATTTTGCTGCACAAAAATAATTGGACTTTGAAATTGTGTACAATTAACCTGTGAAGGAAATCAAAAATGCAGGTGGACAAAATAGAGGGATTGGAAATTCTATGTAGTGGTTCATATTCATTTCCCAGAGTTCTTTTGCTGGATGTAGCTGGTTCAATTCATTACTGCTGTATTGGAACCAATTTGGTTCATCTTATTATTGAAGAGGGCCACGTCTATCAGAATTGATCATCATATAGTATTGTTGTTAAAGTATATAATGATCTCCTGGTCCTGCTCATTTCATTCAGCATCAATTCATGTAAGTCTCTCCCAGGCCTTGTCCTTTAAATTAATAAACAACATGAATTATCATCCATTACAAAGTGGTTTAGAGTAGGCACTGAGTGAGCTCATGCACCTACTCATTCCTGACATTATGAGACATAGTTCTAGATATAAGCACAGAAGCATTTTAATCTTAAGAAATAATAGGAATAGTGAAAAATTAGGAAACATTAAATAAACTGAAGCTTATTTTCTCAGAAGCACACACAACTAGCTGGTGATCTTCTTGAATTCCCCGGCTCATTCACCCATGACCCTCAACCCTCAAAGTTACACATTCAATAGAAGTGGTTCCTCTGAGTAGTAGTCTGCTCTCTTGGATTGAGAATAGGTCAGGAGACCTAGATAAAAGTCTTCAATCCAACATACTATGATTTTATAATTCTAGGAGAAGCTACTTAACTTCTCAGTAATTGATACAATTCTCTTAGACAATAAACTATAGAATTGATGCTGCTCAGCTTTGGTAAAAATATATTTTCTTATAAGGAGTTCCCTAATCCATTAAAGTTACAGATTCAATAAAGAAAAAAAAAACTGCTTTCTACAAACCCATTTTCTATTTGGGCAGGCTGTGAAGTTGCAGGTGGCAGTAAGCATAGTTGGGAAAGTTACACTTGAAATAATTTTGAAAATGTGAAAGACTTGATTTAATCTAATTTGGCTCCTGCTGAGGAATAAAACTCAAACTACCATTTAAACAAACTTATAGCCAAGAAAGATATGGAAGCCAGCATTGTAAAAATGAGCATCCTTTCCAGATGTCCTATCAAGAAATAATCTTAGATTTCCAGATGTGCACATAATTTTCCCTTTGGGAGACATATTTTTTTGCTATCCAATAGACTCTTGGACTAGTTTTTAGAAAATTAAAATAAAGGGTCATAGAAACATAAAAGAGAATTGTATGGAATCTTAGAGGTCAGTGAGTGTGATCTCATAGTATAATTAATAAAGCACAAGGCTGGAGTCAGGAAGGCCTAAATTCAAATCCATCTTTGGACTCTATACCCTCTATATGGCTCTATAACCTCACAAGTTACAACCTCATTCTACCTCAGTTTCTTCAATGCTAAAACAAGGATAATAATAGCACTTATTTCTTAAGATTGTTAGGCTCTTCACATGAGAGAATATTTGTAAATTAATTAGCAAAAAGGCTCATAGCAGGTTTTTTTTTTTTTTTTTTTGTGGTGGCAAAATATTCGAAAACGAGTGGAAGCACATTAATTGAGGAATTGCTGAATAAGTTGTGGTACATGAAAGTAATGCAATGTTATAGTTATGTCAAAAATGATGAACAGGCTAATTCTAGAAAGGCCTAAAAAGATTTACATAAACTGAAGATGAGTGAAAAAAGAAGAACACTGTTCAAAGCAACAACAGAATTATGCAATGATAGCTTGGGTTCTTCTCAACAGTTCAGTGATCCAAGGAAATCCCCAAAAAAACTTCTGAAGGAAAATTTCATCTGCATCCGGAGATAGAACTATGGAGGCTGAATGTAGATCTACATATAATATTTTCATTTTTTTTCTTGTGGTTTTCCCCTTTTGTTCTGATCTTTTTTTCCTGACACAATTCATGGAAACATGTAAAATATTTTTGCATGTAATTGGGAAAATGAAAATAATAAAAAGCAAAACAAAAATAAACAAAAAGTACTTAGCAAATTACCTGGCAGATGGTAGAAGTTTAATAAATGTATGTTTTCTTCCTTCTACAGCATATCAGATAGAAAACTATCTTAGTAGGGGAGATCTAGGGATGACCTGTTCTAGTGTTAAATACCTGTAATTATTATTATTATTATTTATATTAAACCAAAATATACACCCTTATGATTTCCAATTATTTCCTATAACTTAGTTTAGTTCATTGGTGAAAATTTTTAAGATTAAAAGTGTGCAAGACATTACTGAAGACCCTCATCATTTTCTCCTAATGCATAAGGATAAAAGTTACATGTTCTAACCCCCTGGCCATTTCTAAAAAAAAAATGTGACTAGCTTATCCTCTTATACTTTCTGTCTTGGAATTGCAGACAAAAAATGGCACAAATATTTTTTGTCTTTGAGGATCTCATTCTATTTAGTGTCTAGATCTATCATATGGAATAAATCAAAATAAATCACAATCTTTTTGTATGAATTAAAATCCTATCTAAGCTGAGGACCCTCACATACCTGAAGGTGGTTATAATTTATTTAGGTGATAACCTCATTTTAGCTTTTCTTTGTGTATAAACTTCAATGTCACAATGATCTCTAGTTCTGAAGAAAAATATTCTGAATACATGTATTTATATTTTTAAAAAATCTATTTATGGAAGAAAAACACCCATTTCTCTGAGTGTTTCAAAATAAAGACAAAACCCGAAACCATATAAAGACAATTGCACAATTAGTTTCTTTACTTAAGGCTATCAATGCAAAACAGTTATTTTTCCCAAAGTGACAGTTTCAAGATAGTATGGCTTTATTATGATAAACTGATCTTTAAGTAATCTGAAACTATTTTATATAATTAACTTTAATTTATTTCCCCCAAATCACTGAATTTTGGAATGTTTAACTTTTCAATGACTTATTTCTGATACTTGTTTTAGCTAATTATCATTAACAGAAAGTTTTGTGGAAACCTCAATGCTGAATTATGTGCATCGGCTAGGGCCAGAAATTGCAATTCTCCTAATTCAAAGAACAGTCTAGTAACAGACTTAAAATTATATTTTTAATTTCTCTTCCTTGACCACTTAAATTGGAACCCATCTTGAAAGTAAAGTTAATAGGTAAAATGGAGTTTGAGAAAAGGATCTACAGAGGGAAAGTATAACCCTTTATTGCAAAGCTACAGAAAGACAGAGACAGAAACAGAGGCAGAGGCAGAGGTAGAGACAGACAGAGGCAGAGGCAGAGGTAGAGACAGACAGAGGCAGAGGGAGAGGGGGGCAGTATTTATTATTTTACATTGTATCACAGCTGGAGAAAATTGTTTTTATTAGACAATTTCCTTATATTTATTGCTATATATTTAGTATTTAAGTATTCTCCAGATAAGACAATTTAACCTTTAAATGGTTCTACTAGATAATCAGGAAATTATACATTATGCTTCAGACTGTCTGGCATTAAATTAGTTTGTTTTTTTTTTTTTCCCCAGAAATGATTAGCAGCCCTTTAAAAAACATAAACCAACAACAGCAAAAGTAGAACTTTGCTTTGCCACAAATCAATGGCTGAAAAGTCACTAGAAGCTGACACCTTTTAATGAGGCTTGAAAATACATCAGATCCAGGACATATCTATTCTCTGATCCAGAAATGACCACATCTAGATATAAAGAGTGAGCCAGCAAGAAAAAAGTACATTTGTAAAATAAAAAAGAGATGGTTATCTTAAGAATAGGATATTCAATCTTTACACAAGATAGTTTTGCTCTACATATAAATGTACTGAAATTCTTGAATGTGACTGATTGGATAATTCTTCCTACATAGTAACATTTTATTATCAACTTAGCTATTCCTTTTATGACCAAAGAAAAACCAGAGATCATTACTGATCACAAAATAGAAAAAAAATTGATTATATCAAATTGAAAAGTTTTTGTACAAAAAAAAAAAAAAACTAATGCAGACAAGATTTAAAAGGAAGCAATAAACTGGGAAAATATTTTTATAGTCAAAGGTTCTGATAAAGGCCTCATTTCTAAAATATATAGAGAATTGACTCTAATTTATAAGAAATCAAGCCATTCTCCAATCAATAAATGGTCAAAGGATATGAACAGACAATTCTCAGACGAAGAAATTGAAAATATTTCTAGCCATATGAAAAGATGCTCCAAGTCATTATAAATCAAAGAAATTCAAATTAAGACAACTCTGAGATATCACTACACACCTGTCAGACTGGCTAGAATGACAGGGAAAGATAATGCAAAATGTTGGCAGGAATGTGGAAAAATAGAGACACTAATACATTGTTGGTGAAATTGTGAATACATCCAACCAATTTGGAACTATGCTCAAAAAGTTATCAAACTGTGCATACTCTTTGATCCAGCAGTGCTACTACTGGGCTTATACCCCAAAGAGATCTTAAAGAAAGGAAAGGGACCTGTATGTGCAAGAATGTTTGTGGCAGCCCTCTTTGTAGTGGCCAGAAACTAGAAAGTGAGTGGATGCCCATCAGTTGGAGAATGGCTGAATAAATTGTGGTATATGAATATTATGGAATATTATTGTTCGATAAGAAATGACCAACAGGATGATATCAGAAAGGCCTGGAGAGACTTACATGAATTGATGCTGAGTGAAATGAGCAGGACCAGGAGATCACTATATACTTCAACAACACTATATGATGATCAGTTCTGATGGACCTGGCCATCTTTAGCAAGGAGATGAACCAAATCAGTTCCAGTGGAGCAGTAATGAACTGAACCAGCTATACCCAGCGAAAGAACTCTGGGAGATGACTAAGAACCATTACATTGAATTCCCAATCCCTATATTTTTGCCCGCCTGCATTTTTGATTTCCTTCACAGGCTAACTGTACAATATTTCAGAGTCTGATTCTTTTTGCACAGCAAAACAACTGTTTGGACATGTATACTTATTTTGTATTTAATTTATACTTTAATTATCTAACGTGTATTGGTCATCCTGCCATCTAGGGGAGGGGTGGAGGGAAGGAGGGGAAAAATTGGAACAAAATGTTTGGCAATTGTCAATGCTGTAAAATTACCCATATAAAATAACCTGTAAATAAAAAGCTATTAGTAATAATAATAAAAAAAACCCTAGTTATTTCTATCTTCAAAACTCCTGTGCAAATGTACAAATTTTTTCTCATCTTACTTGTGACTGGGGCCTTGTGAGTGGAAAACTTCTGCAGAAATTTAGCAGATATACTTATAGACATCTTGTAAAAATCTGTTTTTCCTTATAATATGTAAATAAATATGAAATTTTGGATGTAAATACTTCCCATTGCACATTACAATTTAAATGACATAGCATGCTGCTTATTCCTTTCTTACACAAAAAGCAGTAGCCACAGATTTGATTAGAATGATTCAGTTTCACATTTTCAGATTAGTACTTATTAATACTAAAGATCTGAACATTATGCAGTTGTGGCTTTGGAGGAATTAGTACACTTAGGAGAGAAACTGTGTTTAAGAAGAATTGTGTAGGATCATCCTTGGTGTAGAAACTTGCCCGAAAATGTAGAATTATTGGAAAAATTGTGACAAACTTTCTCAAGAAGTAAACTCTATTCCATAGTTCAGTTGTCCTCAGTGAATTAGCAGCCTGGTTTTACCTTGTCAAGGATTTCAAAAGGTATTCCTCTTACTGAATATAAAAATACATTCTCAGAGTATGTCTAATATCCATTAATATCCAAACAACAGAGATACTGAAGAAAGAAATGTTGAAACAATATGCTGAAGACAATATGAAGCAAACCAATTCCCAATGCATATCAGCCACATGTCACAACTGCTTATTACCTGGTATTTGTATTTACTTGTGTGAGCAATTTCAACGTTCATTTTTTGCTCTCAAAATGGGCACCAAGTTAGGGGAAGGAGGCAGTAAGTGGCATCCTCCATTTGGATTGAAGGATTCCTGTCCTGCCAGAGGCCTGCAGTTCCCCCAGAACCCAAGCCTTGTTATTCCCTCCAAGTATTTTAAATGAAATTGTCTTCAAACATAGATCAATCAGTCAACAAGTATTTATTGATCAACCATTTAATGCTTAACAGAACTTCACTAGAAAAGAAAGAAGGGCCTCCTGACACTAGTTCTGGAAAATGAATACCTTGACCCTGAATCAACTTTTCACCTCAATTAGAGCACTCTGAAAAACCAATTATTCATGCATATCCGACAAACCACGATTTGCATTCTTTGGGATAGAAAAAGAACTAAGCAAAGACATTATCTCCATATGGTAAACATGTTCATTCTGCTTTTCATTAAACTGATCTAAAGAGAAGAATAATTTTTTTTAAAAAATTGATTTCATTTGTAGTCTGGTGGGAAATTTTTGATGCAGTTATTTTGAGAATTAAAAAGTTGAACAAGAAAACGTATTATTGATTCTCTTTTGTTCATGTAGCTTATGTAGGATTGATTAAAAAACTCAACAGTCCTAAGTTTCACTTAATCATTCCAAGGCAATTAAAAAAAATTTCTTAGAGCTGCCAAGATCTAGAGTATTCTGCTCTAACGGTATGGGAGTTTGAGGAATATAAATATATAAATATTAAATATATATGTATATACATCTGTGTATGCATATGCCTATACACACATCTATATAAGTTTATATATAATATATATATATATATATATATGTGTGAGCATCTGCATTGTATATATGCACTAAGCATGCATGCATATTCATATACATAAATATATACATATAACATGTATACATATAGGCACACACAAATATATACATATCTGTGTGTGTGTGTGTGTGTGTGTGTCTTTATATGAGAGACTAGAATGGTATAACAGATAGAAAACTAGTTTTTTAGTTAGGGTAATCTATATTCAAATTCTGTCTTTTAACATATCCTAACTCAGGACTCCAGTTATATTAATTAACTTCTCAGTGTCACAGGCAACTTTTCTAATACTTGAAACTGCAGAGAATATGCTCATCTGAGATGGTGAGAAAATTCTTCACAAGGAATGGCCTATACAAGTCAACATGTATTTATTAAGCATTTGTTATGTTTTGGGCAACTGAGCAGCTATACCAAAAACATCACAATTTAAAATAGAAACAGACATATATTTATAAAGGTATATATGCATGTATCTCTGTATATATATATATGTGTGTGTGTGTGTGTGTGTGTGTGTGTGTGTGTGTGTGTATATGTATGTAATATGTAATGCATGTATAGGATAGGGTAGAGACTTTTTTTTTTATGACTTCCTTAGCATGAGTAACTCTCAGGTAAGATAAGGCCCTTTGTCAATGTGTGTGTAGGGGGCAGGGCAGTGGTGGTGAAGAGGGGAGGATAGTGGTAGCAAAAAGAGGAATTTTTTCCACAGTGTGTAACCCTGGAGAGTGGCCTAGAACACTAAGAAGTTAAGTGACTTCTCCAGAATGACAGAGAGTCAAAGAGTCTACCTTGAATTCAGGATGAATTAACTTCAAGGATGATTTTCTCCCTTGTGTCATGATCCCTTTTATGCACAGGGAGAATCTATAATAAAAATAAAAGAGAACCAATATTTTTTTCAAAATTAGAAATGAGGAAAGTCATGTACATGAAATCTAAAGGCAGCTGGCAGACACAAAGTGGAAATGGGAAAGCACTTTGTCTAGTAATGCCTTGGAAACTGCTAAGGCAATGCTTGACTGCTAGCAAAGTGTTGGCAGATGTGGAGGCACTCCCCTCCCAGCTGGGACCCATAGCAGAATTGATGACATCCTACGTTTACTTTACAGCAATAAAATCCTCCATTTTATAATTTAGTCCCATCATTTAAATTTTGCAAAGATTTTTTTTTCTTTAATAGAGTATGATTAAATGTTCCAGAAGGAGAAGAGTCTATAAATAAGGACAATATTCTAGTCTGATCAAGGAAAAACCAACTCATTTGCTCCCCTCTTGAAGATAGTCTGAACCCAATACAAAGAGAAAACTTTTATCTCTGGGAAAAAGCTTGGGGATAAGAGACAGCTGAAATGCTAAAAAATAAATATGTAGATAAATACCCATCAAGGGTTCCATCCAATCAAGAATATGTAAATGTCATAGTGTCTAATATATTTGACAAGTGATATTAATTGTGATGTAAGTTGAAAACTGTCTTCAGTAAAACCTAATTAATTCTAGTCCCTACTGAATCAAAATTTGTGATGATGGGGGCTGCACTGAAATATACATTTTTACTATCTATGAAAAAGGTCGTATTAAACAAATTAATAGTGTAAACAAGAAGGAAAAATGCTAGAACTGCTTAAGGAAATAATTTCCAAGCACTTGGGAAACACTGTTGTCACATTATTCCACTTGTTTGGTCATTCATTTAATAATTCAACAAAAGTTTTGCTCTAGTAAATGACCTTATCATCTGATCATATACACACATAACACAAATTATTCTAATCACTTCATAAAAAGAGATCCCTTAAAAAGGAACTACTAGCAAATATTTTCTCATTGGACTAATTCAGATTTTTATATGTACTTAAAAGTAATTGAAATGTCATTTCCTTTTAAAAAATATTTTCAGTCCAATTCAATCCAGTCAGTCTATTTCAATATAGTCCAATATATAATCCAGCAAACTTCAAGAAACTTTATTACCCAAAAAAGTTAAGAACAATGAATAGTGGATACAAGATTGTTTTCAGAATAAGAAAGATCTAATTTCAATCTCATCTCTGACAAATACTGACTAAATAGCACAAGAGAAATCTTCTAACCACTAATAAACCCAAGAAATTCTTTAGACAAAATGCTAAAATGATTTATAATCTGAATCAGTTAAAGGTAGTTTTCTCACTGGCTGCTCTCTATCTCCAATGTAGTCACAGATCTGAAACAGAAAACAGAAAGTTATCAGACATTTAGGACCTATTTAGGACCCAAAGACAAATAGAAAACAATCTCCATTTTTCAAGATCCTTAAAATCTACATCTCATTTCAGAATTTTTAAAACATTTATACTTGCCTCCTTTCTGAATTTACTGTAATTTTAATAGTTTTGATAATCCTCACTTTGACTTCCTTTACCTCAAAATTACTGTAATTTTAATAGTTTTGATAATCCTCACTTTGACTTCCTTTACCTCAAATCTGAAGAAAGGAAGATTGACCTTGTATAAAATAATGATTTAATATTTTGGAAAGTAATGATAGAGGAGAGCAGGGTAACCCTCCCCCAACAAAGGGCATGATAAATACCATGGTTTGGGACTGCAAAGAGACTCTGATAAATTAGGTTTTTATCAGGAGTTATAATATAGTAATAGGCAGAGTGATTACTGTGTTCTGGTCTTGTGTTTTGGCTTTGGAGGTTGGTAAGTATTCTGTTTCATTGTTCAAACAGCAATTCCAATTACTCAACCGACCTTAGCTGGTATGTTTATATCTACAATTCTTCCCAGGTTGCTGCTGACTTGGCAGAAATTTCCTCTCAAAAGAACCTAGGAAGCAGGAACCAGATTAGGGAAAACTTTCATCTCTCTAGGGCTAGAAGAAATCATAAAGCTTTCTAGTACTATCACTATGTTTTAGAGATGAAGTAGATGAAGTCAGAATAGTTAAGGGATTTATCCAAAATTATATATAAGGTGATAAATTAGGAAAACAGGTTGTCTTTCTCACTGTGTCTTCATTTCTCTGTCTCTAACTCTTTTTGTCTCTGTTTTCTCTGTCTCTGTTGGTTTCTATCTATCCTGTTTCTGTCTCTCTCCCTCTCTCTCTTGCATATGTACTTGCACCACATGGACCAAAAAAAACAAAAAAACAAAACAAAACAGGGACAGGGTGCTGGAAAGAAGATAGTCTTTTGATGTTACAGATTCATTTAGAATGCTCACAGATTCATTTAGAATGCTGACAGATACAAAGTCTTTCTGCTTATTCTCAATCAGATATCATTGTGCATCTGCTCACTGACCAAATAGTCATGATAGAATCACAAGGATCAGAAGATTTTTGAGCTGGCTAGTATCTTAGAGATTATCTAATATAGGTAATTTAAATGTAACTTCACTTCATAGTTTTCTATTTCCCCAACTAGAAAGAAGAGAAAAAAAAAATCTGTGATATAAAAAAAGTGTTGAATAAAGGATAGCATGCTGACTTTAGAGTCAGAAAGAAACTGAGTTAAAATTTTACCTGAAGTACTACTAGCTATGTAACTTTGTATATTACTTAAAAAAAAAAAACAACCTCTATGTACCTCAGTTTCCTCTTTCATCAAGTTAAAGGTACTGAATGCAATGGCTTCTAATATGTATATTTTGAGATGTATGATCCTATGATTCTAAGTATTGATCAAACAGTGAGAAAAAGAGACTAATTTTCTTAATGCAAAAAATAAAATAATTGTGCATCTTTTAAGGATTTGAAAGTAAGCATCTTTCTAAGTAAGGAGTTCTTAAACTTTTAGTGACTCATGGACACTTCTGAAAATGGGGGCAAACCTATGGACTCCTCCACTTTCTCAGAATAATGTCTTTAAGTGAATTTTTTAAAATCCACATTATTAAAAAGGAAATCAAAGGCTAGTTAAAATAAATATGTGATTGCTTTTTCCCATCCAATTTCACAGATTTCCTGGAATCTATCAAGATCTTAGGAAAGGCATATTCCTTAAGAATCCTTGATTTAAGGATTGGAAATGGGGATCCAGGAGTCAAGTTTTATGTTCATTGTGCAGTTGAACTTAATTCTCTCTGTGATACAAAACAATCCACATACAGTTATTTTCTTCATCAAGTTCCCTTGCCATGAAATCAAAATAGTAATTGACATTTTGAGGCCTTTCATAATCATGAATACCAATTTTACTTACAATGATTGAATTGTACTTAGTGATATAAGTACTTAGACTATAAAATAAATCTTTTTTTTTAAACTGGTAGAAATACATGTTAAACTCAGAAATATGATCTCAGTGTTTTGAGATCTTGGCATTGCTTTGTTTTATTAGTTTTTAAAACTGGTTCAGCTTCATTTATATATCAATACTAAAAGGATCTTAGGATCAAGCTAAGTTTTAGAGCTCCTGCTCTAAACAGTTCCTACGGAAGATTAGGGATAGAAGTGGGACAGAATCTTTAAAATATGTTTTGGAATATACAGGATATTCATTATGATTCAAGGGATGATTTGAGGAATTTTCTAACCCCAGGTAAGATAGTTGTGTGCAACAATGAATTTCAATCAACAAAAAGTTAGAAGTTAGTCTTAATCTTAGTCCAAGGATCCTCTGGAACAGTCTTGCTTGACCTGCCCTTGTTAGAGTGTCATTCTAATTACAATGCCTTAGCAAATAGGAGCTACTACACAATTTTGAAGAGATGAAGGCTGAATATGATGACAGTGAGAAATTTTTCAACTAAGTGACCACTGAAACAATGCCCCAAAGAGATGATACAACCAGAGAAAAGTTGAAAATAAATAAAAAAACAAACCGAGGATAATAGCAGAGCATTTTGTTATTTCTGTAGAAAGCAAGATATGAGTTATCCTAGTAATACATATCCCTGCCTGTGGGTTCTCCATGCCCCAGATTATACATATTGGTTAAGAAGAGTATGGTTTCAGATGAGAAAGGGAGTCATTGAGGAAGTCTGGAATTTTAAGAGGCAAGACTAGAACTAGAGAAGAAGATTTAGAAAAGAGGAAAAGAAGATTCCAAGGACAAATCAGATACATAATAATTCTTCTTGGTCTATTCCAAGGCTTTTTAAACTGTTTCTACTCATGAATATTTTTCACTGGAGAAATTTTTATATGATCCTGGGTATATAGGTATAGAAATAAGTATGTAAATCAAACAATTACTGTTAATAACTTATAATTTCATTACCCCATATTCAATTATAAGACTCCATATTGAGGTCCCCAATCACAACATAAGAAGCTAGGGTCTATTCTATGAGCAATATTTTGGCTTCCTTTCCATTACTGCACAGCTAATTAAGGACACAGTAGAATAAAAGTAGAAATTCATAGAATCATATATCGAAAACTGAAAAATATTTTATCACCAATGTAGTCCAATTCCCTAATTTATCAGATGAGTAAAATTAGGCAAGTTTTGAAATTATTCTCCCATAGTGTCACTCTGAGTTTTTTTTTTCTCTTACACATTCATATATTGATGGTTTCTGAAATTATATGTCTTTTACATCTCTATTCTATAACCACTCTGCTAAGAGGCAGGAAATAGGCTTCATCTTTAGTCTTCTTAAGTTATGTTGGTCCTTGAATTCATAAGACTTCTAAAATCTTTTATAATTACTTTTAAAATATTTCAGTTCATTTAAGTCTTCCCAGATTCTCAGAATCTAATACTTTCATAATTTCTACAATTACAATAATTTGAATTTCAGAATAATATGTGGTTTTCATTATATTTTCAAAGGCAGCATCATTTCATGGAACATTTTTATTTAGTCTTGAAATTTTTATGCTCATTAGAAGCAAAAGAGATCACCACAAAGATAACTTTATTTTATGTACCAACATCTTATCTCCCATAGGGGAGGACATTTTAAATTGTGAATCTACAATCATTAGGTGTCTTTGAACTAAGAGAATTAGCCAAAAGTTCATCTTTTTATTAATAACCTATATGTCTTTTTATTAAAGTTATCAAATAAATAATGTAAAGTCACAGCAAAACCAGAAAAAATATCAGTACCTAATATGCATGGTAATATACTAACAAAACTGAGAATTCAAAAATAAATAAATGTCTCAAAAATAAAAAAAAATACTAAAAATAACAAAAGATGAAATAGACATCTTAAATAATCCAAAGTCTATCTGAAAAAGAAATAGAAAATAGAACTAATTATAAAGAAGTTACCAAAATGAGCCTTTTGGACTACTGTCCTAAGAGATTTAGAGGAGATTTTTATAAAAAATTTAAAGAACAATTTATGCAAAACTGAACAAATTATTTTAAAAATTAAGTATTCTCTATTAAGTACTTGGGTATGCTTCTTTTATGGGACAGATATATTCTGATATTTAAACCAAGAAAGGACAAACCACAGAGCATCTAATGAATATAAATTTAAAAATTTTATACAAAATTCTCTAAAACAGGTTATAGCAATCGGTACAAGAAATTATTATGACCAAACTGAATTTATACAAGAGATGCAAGAATTCCTCAACATTAAGAAAATAACCATGTAATTGATCACATTAATAACAAAAATGTCACAAAAAACAGACATGATTATTTCAATAGATGAAGAAAAACCTTTTGTTAAAGTACACATTCATTTATGTTGAAAACTCTACTAAGCGTAGTCATAGGAAACTTGAAAAAAATATCATAAATAGTATATATCTGAAACAAAGAATGAGCATCATATGCAATGGTAAAAGCTTTTTCAATAAATGCAGGAGCAAATCAAGGAATCTGACTCTATACTTTCTTGATATATTTCTAGAAAGGCTAGCAATAGTAGTAAGACAAGAAAAAAATTGAAATCATAAACCTAGGCAAAGGCAAGTTAAAATTATCCCTATTACTCCAAAAAAACAAGAATGATAGTCATATTTGAAACATACCAAGAATACACAAAGGCAATCCTATGAATATTGGAGATAACATAATTGATCATATCTAATTCTGTCCTGAATGTGACTTTCTACAACAACTACCTATATCCCATGGCTAATATTATTTATATTGTAGAAATAATGACAACTTTGGTAATAAGCTCAGGAGGGAAGGAAGGATGCCCAGTGTCATTATAATTATTTAACACAGTGCTAGATATCTTGACTATAGCAATAAGCAAGAGAGAAAATAAATTGATGGAATAAATAATGGCAAAGATGAGGCAAAATAATATTTCAGAATAGTGTGATGTATTGCTTAAGAAAACCCTAGAGAATCTACAAACTGTGAAGCAATTAATAGCTTCAACAAAGAAAGAATATCAAATACATTTAAAAAAAATTTTTAGCATCTGTATATAATACTAATAAAATTCAGAAGGAGGAGATAGCAAGAGAAACTCAATTTTGAAATGAAAATGGAATCCATTTAAACATTTGGAAGTTAACTTACAAAAACAGATGTAAAATAAATAGAACTAAAAAAAATTACAGAAATAAATGAAGATCTAAATAATGATGTTTGATTAATGTATTGGAATATTACTAAAGCAAGAGTGACAGAAATGAATAATTTAGTGAATGCATTGTTTATTTTTCCAACTTGAAATGGTCGGATGGGTTTCCTCTTAATGCTTCTCTCCATAGAGTTTTAGGGACAAGAGAAGGCCAAAATGGATTCATGATTTAGACATAGAATAGTCTACCTCTCAGATTTGTGGAGAAGTAAGGAATGTATGACCAAATAAGAACTAAAGTACAGTATGAAATTCAAAATGTATAATTTTGATTATATTAAATTAAAAAGTTTTATATTAAAAAGGTTTTGTACAAACAAAACCAATGCAGACAAGATTAGAAAAAATCTTTACATCCAAGGATAATGTAATAATAGGTAATAAGTAAGGTTAATAATAATAATAAAGATCTCATTTCTAAAATATATTAAGAATTGACTCAAATTTATAAGAATGCAAGCCATCCTGCAATTGATAAATGGTCAAAGGATATGAACAGACAATTCCCAGATAAAAAAATTAAAACTATTTTTAGTCATACAAAAAAGTCCTCTAAATCACTACTGATCAGAGAAATGCAAATTAAAACAACTCTGAGGTAACACTACACACCTCTCAGATTTGCTAAGAGACAGAAAAAGATGATGATAAATATTGGAGGGGATGTGGGAAAACTGTGATACTAATACATGGTTGGTAGTGTTGTGGACTCATCCCAAAATTCTGGAGAGCAATTTGGAGTTATATTCAAAGGGCTAAAAAAACTGTGCATACTCTTTGATTAAACAGCATCTCTACTGGCTCTTTTCAACAATGAGGCACAAGTTCCACTTATCTTGTGATGAAGAGAGATATATTTTTTTAAATTAAAGCTTTTTATTTTTCAAAACATATGCATGGGCAATTCTTTAACATTAGCCCTTGCAAAATCTTGTGTTTCAATTTTCCCTCTTTTCCTCCATACCCTCCCCTAGATGGTAAGCAGTCCAATATATGTTAAACATCGTAGAAATATATGTTAAACATGGTAGAAATATATGTTAAATAGAGCGATTATTGTGTTGCACAAGAAAAAAAAATCAAATCAAACCAGTAAAAAAAAAAAAGAAGAAGAAAGATGAGGAGGAGAAAGAAGAAGAAGAGGAGAAGGAGGAAAAAATGCAAGCAAGCAACATAAAAAAAGAATGAAAATGTTATGTTGTGAACCACATTCAGTTCACATGGTCCTCTCTTTGGGTGTAGATGGCTCTCTTCATCACTGAACAGTTGGAACTGGTTTCAATCATCTCATTGTTAAAGAGAGCCACATCATCAAAATTGATCATCATATAATCTTGTTGTTGCCATGTATAACTCTCTGCTCATTTCTGCTCATTTCACTTAGCATCAGTTCATGTAAATCTTTCCAGGCCTCTCTGAAGTAATTCTACTTGTCATTTCTTACAGAACAATAATATTCCATAACATTCATATTACATAATTTATTCAGCCATTCTCCAACTGATAGGCATCCATTCAGGTTCCTTTTTTTTTTTTTTTTGCCACTACAAAAAGGGCTGCCACAAACAATTTTGCACATATGGATCCTTCTCCCTCCATTATATTCTCTTTGGGATATAAATTCAGAAGAAACACTGCTGGGTCAAAGGATATGCAAAGGGTATGCACAGTTTGATAACTTTTTAAGCATAGTTCCAAATTGCTCTGCAGAATGATTGAATCCTTTCACAGTTCCACCAAAAATGTATCTGTGTCCCAGTTTTCCTACATCCCCTCCAACATTCATTATTATTTTTTCTCATCATCTTAGCCAATCTGAGAGGTGTGTAAAGGTATCTCAGAAATTATCTTAATTTGCATTTCTTTGCTCAATAGTGATTGGAGCACCTTTTCATATGACTTGAAATAGTTTCAATTTCTTTATCAGAAAATTGCCTGTTCATATCCTTTGATCATTTATCAACTGGAGAATGGCTTGAATTCTTATAAAATTGAGTCATTTCTCTATGTATTTAAGAAGTAAGGCCTTTATCAGATCCTTTGGATATAAAAGTGTTTTCCCCAGTTTATTGCTTCCCTTCTAATCTTGTCTGCAGTAGTTGTGTTTGTACAAAAACTTTTTAACTTAATATAATAAAAATTATCTATTTTGTGATCAATAATGCTCTCTACTTCTTCATTCACAAACTCCTTCCTCCTCCAGAGGTCTGAGAGGTAAACTATCCTATGTTTCTCTAATTTGTTTAAATATCATTCTTTATGTCTAGAACATGAACTCATTTTGACATTATCTTAGTATACTGTGTTAGGTGTGGATCAATGCCTAGTTTCTGCCATCCTAGTTTCTAGTTTTCCCAGCAGTTTTTGTCAAATAGTGAGTTCTTATCCCAAAACCTGGAATCTTTGGGTTTGTCAAACACTAGATTGCTATAGTCATTGACTATTTTGTCCTGTAAACCTAACCTATTCCACTGATCAACTATTCTATTTCTTAGCCAGTACCAAATGGTTTTGATGAAGATTATCTTCTTATCCAATGAAGATGGTGGTGGGAGGTAGAGACTTTTTTCCTTCCCCCCTCTTACATATTCCCCAGTGATTCTCATAGATTTAACTTAAGCTAACTGACCACTAATTTGACCTATACTTGGTACATTTCATTCTAAATTAGATGGCTAGTTTTAAACAAACCCCACAGGATGTGATCTATTCTGAAAACAATTCCAATATACTTCCTCTGCTAGTACCTACGTTATTCATAACTGTGACTGACTGATGAAAAGATTTTAACAATTCAATATAGGTCTGGATCTTTAAACCAAGCTTAAATTTCTGAATGAATCCGCATTTTACTAGGATAGGGTTAACCACACTTTTACAATGGCATATTACAGAATAAAGATAACATTATGAGGCAATGACACTCAGGTAAAATAAAAAGGCATCCTGTCCATTATTGGGTAAGGTATGAAAGAAATTTACATCACTCTCAGGCACAATTGTGCTAATATGTGAATTTATTCAACTGTTTTAAGTATGTGCTTTGTCAAGGGGTTTGTTTGAGTCTTTGTTGGGAAATATTTATTGTGTTGAAACAACACTTATCAATTATTTTTAAAATGAAGAAGAAAATAAACAGATTTGTAAAAAAAATAATTTTCTGTGAAAGAGCTTATCTGACAGTCATGTAATTGACTGAAAGGTAAGGTAACATAACCCCAACTGTGTTTTGTTGTTGGCTAACTTTTAAAAAATGCATCAGTGGAACAAAATTTAAACTCCAAGACTATTCTCTATAAAAGGCATTTTCTATGCATTTGTTAAAGTCATGCAAATTTCTTCATTGTTACAACAGCTAAAGTAGGCCTAGCAAAACTCTTCATATGAGTTCAAATTCAGCTTCACACACTGTGTGTTTTGGGTGAGTCATTTAATCTTTTGGTTCATTTTCATCATCTGTAAAATGATATTAATTAAAAGAAATAGGGTTATTGTAAGAACTAAATAAAATAATATTGTAAAATTTGCAAGTTTTAAGCCACTATGTAAATGGGAAATGTCATAATCATCACTTTCACTACTATTGCCATCATCATTATCAACATCAAGTGAAGAGTAAAAATAAAAATGAATACCCATAAAAACACTTGCCGTTGTCTTTTTAGGCATCATTCAGGCCAGAAATGAAGTGGAAGAGTAATTCTTCATAGATACTATAGGCCTGCAGATGCTACTGTTTTTTAGATGATTTTTGTTGGTCATCCCATGCCTTGGAAATACAAAAGTAATAAATTCAGAAAGAATTTCAGAAGAAATTCAGAAAAAATTCAGAACTGTAAAGAATTTTACCAAATATCTTTCGTGCTTCTCTCTTCTTGAATATTCTCTCTTCACTTTTAAATTTTAATATCAGTAGATACCATCAAAACTCAGTTCAAGTGTTACTTAGTACATCAATTTGAGATTCTTTCCAGATACTAGTAACTTCCCCTAGCACAGAAACCCCTGAAACCCAGTAGATTTTTAAAAATTTCTTTTGACAGATTGACTACTTAAAAATATTATTAAATGAATATTGATGCAAAAATCTTTTAAAAAAAATATTAGCAAAAAGATTACAGAGAATCATCCCCAGGATAATACACTATGATCAAGTAGGATTTATACCAGGAATGCAGGGCTGTTTCAATATTAAGAAAACTATTAGCATAATTGACTATATCAATAACCAAATTAACAAAAACCATATGATCATCTCAACAGATGCAGAAAAAGCATTTGATAAAATCAAACATCGATTCCTAATAAAAATACTTGAGAGTTGGGAATAAATGGACTTTTCCTTAAAATAGTCAGGAGCATATATTTAAAACTGTCAGTAAGCATCATCATATGTAATGGGATAAACTGGAACCATTCCCAGTAAGATCAGGAATAAAACAAGGTTGCCCACTATGATCATTACTATTCAAAATTGTATTAGAAATGTTAGCTTTGGCAATGAGAAGAAAAAGAGATTAAATGAATTAGAATAGGTAATGAGGAAACCAAATTATCATTCTTTGCAGATGATATGATGACATACTTAGAGAAGCCCAGACATTCTACTAAAAGCTATTAGAAATAATCCACACCTTTAGCAAAGTTTCAGGACAAAAAATAAACCCACATAAGTCATCAACATTCTTATACAACACTAACAAAATCCAACAGCAAGAAATACAAAGAGAAATACCATGTCAATAATATAAAATGTTTGGGAATCCATCTGCCAAGGGAAAGTCAGGAATTATATGAGCAAAACTACAAAACACTTCCCACACAAATAAAGTCAGATCTAAACAATTGGAAAAATATTAAATGTTCTTGGATAGGTCAAGTGAATATAATAAAGATGACAATACTACTTGCACTAATCTATTTATTTAGTGCTATACCAATCAGACTCCCAAAAAAATGATTTTAATGACCTAGAAAAAATAACAACAAAATTCATCTGGAAGAACAAAAGATCAAGACTTTCAAGGGAACTAATGAAAGAAAAATCAAATTAAGGTGGCCTAGCTGTAACAGATCTAAAACAATATTGTAAAGCAGCAGTCACCAAAACCATTTGGTATTGGGAAACTGGGAACAGAAGGTTTTGCAATGGTCAATGTTGAAAAATTACCCATGCATATGTTTTATAAATAAAAAAAAGAAAATACTATTCAGACAATAATATGCTGCTCTAGGGACACCCCCTGTGTTATTGAAGATGGCTAATAGCAAAGCTCAGAATTGAATATAAGGAAGACATTGGAATGAATTACATCTAGGGAATTGAACAATATTTTCAGTAATCCCAAGTTACTGCTTAAAACAAAGTTCCATGTTTTTCAAACCAGTGTTCTTCTGATTATACTATTATGAATTATATGCTGTTACATTTCAATTTAGAAAAATAATTTTTAAGCATATATATGCATCAGCTATTGTACTAAGAAGTGAGGATTCATAGATTAAAAATGAAACTGTGCTTTTAAGGAGTTTACCCTTAATGGGAATGGGGGAAGGAGATAGGACACGTAAAGAGATAATCATTAAAGAAAATTATCAGAATTATGAAAACAAATTTTAAATAAAACTAAAGAAAAATGGAGAATGGGTCAAACACTTATAATTAAAAGGGGGGGTGTAAGAATGTGTAAACTTTTCACTAAGAGGTTCTTATCAGGAAGGGAGGAGAGTAAAGCTAGGGAAAGGCTAGGAAAATTCTAAGGGATGAATAGATTACAGATTAGAGTGAGGATAAAAAATAACTTTGGGAAGGAGTTGGACACAGGGGAAAATGCTATGATAGGAGATTAGTATTACATAAGTAATTTTCAACTTTTTGATTATGGAAGGAAAGTACTTATTAGTGATGGCAAGAACAAGAATGTGACCTTGTCTGTACATAGCTGATAGGAATTAAAGAGATAAATGATCAGATTAGAGTACTTGAGGAAGTTTAATATATATTTGGAAGGAATAAGGATACAGAAAAAGACTGTAAGCCAACCACTGAACTTCATGAGAAAGAAATGACACTACCCTGAGGGTAGCTAGATAATAGCCACCATATATTTTTTTGTATGATAAATATGGGTAGACATTTATCATACATTATAGGACAAAATATTGCTGAATCTGAGCAGTAGAGGCATATTGTGGAATTGGGGAATGACTCCAGGCAGAGTCAATGGAAGAGAAGAATTCTTCAGAAGGTACTTGAGTAGAATGTTCTTCATCTGGTTTCAACTCTTAGTTGAAAGACTTTTTGTCTTCATGTCTCCCACAATCCCAGTTTAACAGTTTCAATCCATTTCCTATTGGACTTGTTGTTCTGGGGTAAGGAAAGAGACATGCCTTTGAGCCAGAATATATATAACTTTAAGCAGCGGTAGGCTGCACCAGCAGGCCAATAGTTGGCTACTACAAGGTAGTACTTCTTTCCTTGTGGCAGAGGCAGGAGATAAAGCAAGGATGGGTTATGATTCACATCTCTGGAAGGCGTAACCACTTTGATAACAAATAATGAAGGCCTTATCTTCATTTTCCCTTTTTGTTACCTCTCCAGTGGCTTCCTAACCTGTGAAATGCCCAATTAGGAAGAGAAGTATGGGTGGTCAAACAGTGGTCTGATAAAGAATAAATAGATGCAATGAAAATCAATATTTTCTAGACATACCCACACACTGAAATAGTGAGAAATGGCTGGAAACTTCCCAACACAGGACAGAGCACCACACCTCTAATATTCTTCATTCTGATAGATATGTTTAGAGCAAAGCTAGTAGAATTCATGAAATTCACCCACTTAGAGAAACCAAATAGCAAAGCATCACCAACTCTATCAAAATTTCAAACTCTTGGCTATGAAATTAATGTTAATTTCCCTCACCTGGGAAACTGTGAAAGGAACTGCCAGGAGGTTAGACAGAGGAGAATGAATTTGGATTTTACCTTATCTCTCCCATGAGACATTCTTTTAATGGAATACAGGTGATTCACCATGTTGAAAGAGCATGGAATGAAGCAGAGAGAAATGAGAAACTCCCTTCCATATGATGTCTGCCACTGAAACTGAATACATTTAACAGGATGATAAGAAGGGAGAGACATCTATCTGACAAATCAGTTTCATAGAAAAATCTTATGAATAGTGAGGAATGAGGTTTTCTGCTCAATTTAATATTTCAGGTAACAAAGTTAACATATATAGAGTTAACATGGACAGATAGCAGAATGTAGTGAATAGAATGCTGGCCTTGGAATTAAGAAGGCTAGAGTTCAAGTTCCATGTTTGATACAATATAGCTATGTCTTCCCAGGCAAGTATCAATGCTCTTAGGCAACTTTTTAATGTTAAAAGTTACAGATAAGATACCAGTCTAAATCTGTGGAAATAGTTTCCAAACAAGGATCTTCTTATACTGACAGAATCTTTGATTTAGACTCTCAACATAAACAAACAAAAAAACGCATAGATACAAAATGTTTATACATTTTAAAATAATAGCTTTTTATTTTTCAAAATACATGCAAAAATACTTTTCAATATTCACCCTTGCAAAAACTTCTGTTCCAAAATGTCTTCTCCCTTCCCCAACCCCCTCTCTCCTAGGACAGCAAATAATCCAATATAGATTAAACATGTGCAATTTTTCCAAATATATTTCCACACAATACATGGATACATTTAATATGGCAACTGTACTGACCATAATTAGGCGGTATAGTGGAAAGAAGATGGAACTTAGTAAAAAAAATGAGCTTAAATTCTTTTTTTCTGACACTTATAAGCTGTGTGAGCATGAGCAAATCACATAGCCTCTCATTTTGCCTTGGTTTCCCCCTCTCATGAAATGGGGATAATATCTTCCTTCATGGCATGGTCATGATGATCAAATTAGTTTACTTATATCAGTTGTTTTATTATCATTCAAGGGCTATTATTATTAAATATATGACAAGGAGGTATTTTTTGGGGTCATTATTTTGGACTTAGATCCTCATGGCATGGGGCTACTGATGAGGAAAATATAGGAAGCTGTGCTGAAGGTAAATTAAACTCAGGACATTCCATAGTTTCATCTCCCACAAAAACAAAGTGCAGGGGGGGGAAAAAGCTGCTGTTTGAATTTTATTGGAATGTGATTTCTGAATAATTGGGAGTTTACAATACAGTGAAACATTATTAACTGGAAGGAATTAGAATTGAAAGCAATGACTTGCATTATGTGAATAGCCAGAAATAGTTTTTTTTTTTTTTTAAATCTGACAAACACAGAGAATCACTTGGAATGAAAGATGATAATTCACACTCATTGAACTTTATAGTTTATAAGATAATTCCCCTTCCCCTCCCCACCATTAATCAGAAACTTAGGTTAAGCCTCTCAGTTACAGTTATTTTTATTTATCTCTTGCCCAGCTTTGTGCCTGCATAATTATTCCAAAGTAATTGTATGTGGCCTTGAAAAGCCCCCAGTCTTCATGTCCACAAAGAAATAGTGTGTTTTGAAGAGCACATTGATGAAAACCTTTCTTATTGTGTAAAGATCAACTGAAGCTTTTTTCTCCTTAAAAAAAGACATACTAGATTCCCACTAACCTCCTTGAAATATCTGCCAATGAAAAAAATAACTTGAGATTAGAAGTGAAAAAGTACTTAATGAAGCACTTTTTACACAGCAAGCATCTCTCTTCCTCACTTTTTCCTTTTCTTTCTCCCTTCATTCCTCTTTCTCTCCCTCTCTCTTTTCCTTCCTTTATTTTCTTCCTTCCTCCTTCCCTTCCTTCTCTCTCTCTCCCCATAAGTCTAGGGAGAAACTTCTTCTACGTATCTAGATTAGCAGGTATTCTGCAATTTATAGTGTTAGACAATTGGCCTGAAAATTTAAATGACTTTTCAAGTTTTACTGAGATGGAAAGAATACCTCTTCATGCTAGAGTTGTTTTTTTTTTTTCCCTCTTTAGGATAATTTAAAGGTTGTTCAATGTATTTTTCTTCTGAAATTAAATCATTTAAGTAGTCTTTTTTCTTTTGTTATTCTAGATATTAATATATTCATATATTTTGGTAATTATTTGGTAATTATTCAACTATTTTCTCTAAGTTATCAGTTTTGATAGCATATACTTGGACCAAATACTTTCTTTAAAAAAAGTTTACATTTACATCATCTGTTTATCACATCACTATTTCCTCCTAGTATGAGTACCTTGCAAACCTTAAAGCATTATATTAATACTTGCTAACATCTTCCTTTTCCTTTTTCTTTTCCTTTTCTTCCTCCTTCATTATCATCATGATCCATTCTAAGATAAATGTTGTCCTCAGCATGCTTGACATGGAGGAGGATCATTCTATTGAAAACTTGAGTATCTTCCTAGAGCTCTTTCTTTCTTCCTAGTCAATGTTTTCTAGTAGAGCACCAGTAGAGAGATGTAAAATGTCATTGTTTTCATCATAGTCATCTTCATCATAGCTCATATTTATAGAATTTATTATTTGTCCAGTCCTATCAAACTCTTCATGAGCCTGGGAAACCATACTATACAAAGGATAGCTGAGTGAGAAATGAATAGAATATTAGATCCTAGAGAACTGGACATTTTTTTGGTATATTTGCAGTGCCTGGCACACAGAAAGTGTTTAATGAATGCTTTATCTTTTTCACACATCATGCCATTTCCTTGTCCTAATTACTCTGCCTACTTCATAGGATGGTTTTGAGGATCAAATGTGTTAGGGCAGCTGTAAGTGCTTTGTAACCATAAGTTCTATGCATTTGCAGATGAAACTCATTCTTATAATTCCCTTTTGTCCTTGCCTCACTTTATTTTGGACACCTGTGTATCAGTTTACCTTCAATAATCTATTTTTCTGAAAGATTGAGATGAAACTCTATTCCCTGAGAAGCCCCCATATGTCCCCTTGACTTGTTTAGAGCATCCACAATTCATGCTGAAGGCAAATGAGGTGAAAAGGAATGGGTGTTATTTACTTCTGGAGCAAAACTCTGCTCGATCTTTAGAAAAACAGAAACCTGGCACCTTGGTATATTGCATGCCTCATGCAGCTATAACCTGACTTGTCAGATTTGTTTTCTTTTTTTTTTTTTTTCAAAAACACCGAAACCACAGGAATGGAATTGGCCCATGTGAACGTCAATGTTCCATTTGCCTTGTTATGTTTTATCACGATGACTAGCATTCCCAGTGGGTGCTTTCTCAATATGAAAATATGAGCAGAATTTGATATTCTCTGCCAAAGTAATTTTGCAAGGAAATTCTAAAATGGAAAGTGTGTGACCCTAATGAATCTATTTATGTATTTTAATTTCTTCACCATTCATATTCAAGTGTGCAGAGCAAGGAATGAATAGTTATGGGGAACAAAGGGAGGCTGGGTAGAGAAAAGCAGCCTTAGGAAAGAATAAAGGCACTTCTCATATAGCAGGAAATACAGAAGCTGGGAGTCTATCCAATTGCAGGGCCGTTTGCACTAAGGAGAACAGACATATGGATTATTCTGTGCCAGTGATGTCTTGCCAATAGTGAGCAGAGCCTATTTAATACAAGGAGTAGAAGCTGAAGTGAGTCAATCAGTAAACATTTATGAAGTTCCTACTATGTGTTAGGCCAGCCCAACAAATATCATTGGACTCTAGGAAAATGCAGTTAAGGGCTTGATTTTTCTAAACTTTTAGCATAAAACTATGGAACTTAGAACTAGAAGAAACATTAGAAACAATGTAGTCCAGACTCTATATTTTATATATGGGAAACTCAGGTTCAAAGAAGTTAAGTGACTTAACTAAAATCATGAATCTGACTGGCATGTATAGGCTAGAATTCAGTTCTCGTGACTTCTAGTTGGTACTTTCTTTCCACAATTTAGTTCTTTTGACTTCTAGGTGGTACTTTCTTCCACTTAACCATAAACTACAGTAATTCTTTCCTATATTCGGTATCCACTGAGTGAAGAACCAGCCATTTAGTGGGTCAAAAAAGGAGTGATGGAATAAAGGATGGACTGGACTATTTTCAAAATGAAAGTTCCAGGAGGAATTAATTAATGGGAGAAGGAAGCTTCATGATGGAAGACTATTCTAGGGTGAAAATACATACCAAAAATACTGTGCTAAGTAAGCATCAGAAATATAAGAAAAGTCCAGAATATGGTCTCCTGCCCTCAAAAAACTCACATTTTAATGGGGGAGAGAACTGTGCACATAAAAGATATGCACAGTATAGCTATATGTGTGTGTGTGTGTGTGTGTGTGTGTGTGTGTGTATGTGTGTATACACAGTGTATATACCTGTGTTATTTATCTCCTATAAGAGGGATCTCCAAAAAAGAAGACACTTGGAGTAGGAGGGAGACCAGAGGGGTGAGTTGGGGAATGGGGAAAACCTCTCCTTGAAGGTGGGATTTGAGCTGAGTCTTGAAGGAAACTAAGGAATTCAGGAGAGAAGAATATTTACAAATCCGTGTGGAGTAACCTCTTAACAAGAGGGATGCCAGGCAGGAAGCCCAACAAACAGGAATCCAGAGAGTTGATATGGAAAGACTGGTCTATGAACAGCATCAAGTTAAGAATCCTGTCCTGGTACATGGCCAAATATCTAAAATCTGACTAAAACCTGGTGAATCCAAAAGAAAATCAAAGAGGGTAAAGGAATAGGATATGAAATACAGGTCACACTCAAAGAGCCCCTGAAGTCAGCTGCCACTGTCAAGAATCTCAGCAGGCATCATAGGACAGTCAGAACCTGCTGTGTCTTCACAGCCACAGGACACCATGCCAAGGTCCACCATCTGTCTGGGAGTTGTAGAAAATGTGTGGACACAGGGTGGATGGAAGAACCAGAATTCAGAGATTCCTTGGGACATTGGCTCAAAGAGACACAAAACTAAAAATAACACTCAGGTCTGGATCTCTGCAGAGAAAGCATTTTGAGTGCCTGGAAATAAAGGTCAGATTATGGACTTTTCATCAACCTCAAATTAAAGATATAATAAAGAACATCTTTAGAGAGGGGGTGATAAAATATGCTAAAATCTCAGGACTTAGCAACCTGGTACAAAGCAATCAAGACCGCAAGTAGTCCTGGGGATGTTCGAGGAACTTTGGTTTTGACTCATTCTTCCCCAAAGGACATTTGGGACTAACAGAACATTAGCAATGATACAAGTTTATATGTAGACTATTAATTATGCATGTATCCTTCTATTAATATTTCAGAATTTATAAGCATAAATAAAACATACATTAATTAGAAGTTTGCAATCAAATCACTCTTTTTCAATCTTCTTTCAGTACCAGTCTTATTTTCCAAAGCTGAGAGGAAAAAAGTCTGCAATCATTGGCTATAAATCATTCAGTGTTATATTTTCAAAGCACTATGGTCCATCCTTTCCCATTAGATAACCCTGCCATGTTTTGTTTAGCTTGAATAATCAGTAACCACAATGAAATTCTATTGTTTTCCTTTTAGCAGAAATTGAAATTATTCATGAGTCTTTACTAAGTATTTGGAGGGACAGGTTTCCTATTCAGAACATTTTTCTTTAAAAAATGAACATTGGTTAAAAGTGAATATCTCCTCTAATAGGGGATATTAATACTCTTAATGTTCTTTAACTCTTGGCATCTCCACAGGAGAAGCTGTCAAATAAATTAAATTAGGCAAATGCCCCTCCCCTGTTGATAGGATTAACATGTACAACTCAATTTCAATTACATGATTTTTTTTTGACATCTTTGACATCAAAGAAGGTACATTTGAGTGGTTTCCTAAGCATTAAGACCTAGATTGACTGACCATAGATGCCACTCTCATGTAATTCATGGTCTGCTTTGGGAAAATGCTATATTCTTAGCTAGCTAAAGTGTCATGCAACTGTTACAAAGCAATTTAGAGGCTGGTAATTTTCATTGGAACATTATTAATATCTTTAGTTTTTGCATTATCTTTATTATCTAATATCCCCCCTTTACCCTAAAAAAACCATCCTTTATCTTAAAGAATTAGCAAAACTTGCTTGCATTTTTGTTTTCCTTCTCAGATTTTTTTTATCTTCTTTCTAGATGTGATTTTTCTTGTGCAGCAACTGTATAAATATGTATACATATATTGTATTTAACATATACTTTAACATGTTTAACATATATTGGACTACCTGCCATCTAGAGAGGGGATGGGGGGAAGGAGGGGAAAAGTGGGAAGAGAAGGTTTTGCAAGGGTCAATGTTGAAAAATTACCCCTGCATATGTTTTGTAAATAAAAAGCTATTATAATAATTTTTTTAAAAGAATTAGCAAAACTAAACAAAGCAGCAAGTTCTGACAACATATGAAGTATTCCACATCTGTAGTTCTTCAGAGCCAAGCTTTGTCATAACTAAACCACATTTAGTTTAAATTTTTTTGGTCACAAATATCAAATTTTCAGATGAAGTAATTGAGGCCTAAAGATTTTAAATGCCTTGCATGTATCAGGAACTTAATATATGTCAGTCATTGAGAAAATAGAAAATAGAAATGAAATACTTCTTTCCTTCAATGAACTTGCACTTTATGAAGGAGATTCTGTGTGCATGTGTGGTTGTGTGTGTGTTTGTTAGGATATATAAGCTAAATACAATGTAAATAGGATGGGTTCTAGCAGATATAGGGAGGGCTCAGCAAAGGGCTTGTGTAGAATATGAACTTGGACAAAAGGTGGTATATATCAGAACCAAGATTTGAAGGTATGTCTTTTGACTTTAAATCTAGTGTTTACCCATGGTTTGCAAATCTGTTGGTTTTTAGAAAAGGCTTGGTGTACTAATCAATACATCAAACAAAAAAGATTTTACTTAATACCCACCATGTGCCAGCATTGCTCTAAGCTCTGAGGATACAAAGAAGGACAAAACCAAAAACAAATATAGTTTCTGATTTCAAGATATTCACTGCTTAGGGAGACAAAAAGGCAATCAATAGACAAGATAGATAGGATATATGAAAGATAAGCTCAAGGGAAAGATGCTAAAAGTATTTAGGAAAGGTTTCTTGCAGAAGGTATAGTGGAAAGAATCCTGTTTGGGAGGTAGAAGATGAGTTTGAATCTTGCCTCAGACATTTAGCACCTATATGGCATCAGGTAAATAACTTCTCTGGGTCTCAGTTCCTTCATTTGTAAATTTGTAAATTTGTAATTTGTATTGCATTGTATTTGTATTTGTATTGTATTTGTTTTGTATCTGTATTGTAATGTAAATGTAATTTATAAAAATGTAAATTGTATGTAATGTAATGTAAATGTAAACGCAAAAAATGTAAAATTTTGTGTAATTTTGTAAAATGTAAAATATAAAAAATGCAAAAAAAAATGTAAATGTAAATGTAAATTGTAAAGAAAAAAATCATTTGTAAAATAAATGGGCTGAACCACCAACATGATCTTCTCTGGCTCTAAGTCTTTAATCAAATGATCAACCATATTTCCTCTTTATTTCTTAATCTGAATTTCCCAAGTAGGGGATACTACAAAGAATAGGGGCAAGGCAAAAAACTGAATTTTTATTCAGGAAGCTCAAATTGTCCTCTTCCTTGAGCTTCTGAACAAAAGCAAAGAGGAGAAGAGGGAGGAAAGAGGAGAGCTAAATTGAGACACCATGTCTCTAATGATGTTCACAGTCTTTGATCAAATATTCTTCCCAGTATAGCAATAGCAAGAACACTTCACAATTCTATAAAATTTTAATATTTATATATGGCTTCCCTCATAATTCTGGGAGGCAGAAAACACAAGGATTGTTATTTTGATCTTTAAAATGAAGACACTGAGTTTAAGAATTGCCTATAGTTAGAGCAAGGAAACTGAGACCTGTGAACCTTAGAGTGTCCCATGTTCTTTCCATATTACATCCCAAGGCTTCTCAAGGTAAGTTATCAAACCACAAACACACACACACACACACACATACACACACACACACTCACATACATATATTCCACCACCCCCATCACCACTATCACTACTAGTACTACTTGCATTAAACAACTAAATAACACCATCTAAATATTTAGATAATACAACTAAATTTTTATACTCAAAAGATGTATCTCTATTTTCACAAGTGATTATTCTATAATACCTTTTGTAAAAAGGATTTCTTATGCTGTATGTGTAAAGTCATTCCCCAATATTGCTTTTCCTTTGTTTACTAAACTTGTTGCTTTTGGGCATCAAAGAAAGGCATCTTCTCTAACAAAGTATTATCTCCCGGCTATTCCTATCATGACATCCCAATATATAGGGAAAAAGGAAATAGCTGACATACCAATTGATACCTTCTTTTAATTTCTTAAAAGAAATAATAATAATAATAATACCTTAATATGCATTAGAAATATTTCTTTTATACAACTACTGATAATAGTGCTACAATGGATATAGTTATGTGACAGTAAGAGAGGGACAGAGACCAGATCTGTGATTTCATGAGTATAAAGAACTCCTGATTGACTTTACCCAGACTGTCAATGTGGATTAGGCACTCTTACTATAACTTAGAGAGTTGCTTTGAGAAGATTTGTCAAACTCTTGACTCATGGGCTGTTCTTGAACCAAAGGGGCCAGACAAAATGTTCCTAGGAAATGTTTAAACAAATAAAATAGAATGCAATGAAGATAACTTTAATTTATGGTTTTCTGGGTTGATATATAGCCTACAAGATTCATTTCTATTCAAGTCTGATAACAGTGTTCTATAGCACTAAGAGGTTAAGTGATTTGCCAATTGTCCCAAAGTTAGGATGGTTCATAGATGTAATTTGAACCCAGTGTTCTATCCTTCTACTTCCTAATACTTTTCAATTATTTTCCTCTGCTTTTGGGGAGAATATATTTAATATTTTATATTTCCCCAGTTACATGTAAAAAGTTTTAATATGTATTTTTTTTTAAAAAAAAAACTCTCCTTTTCTCCTTCCCCACATACCCTTATTGAGAAGGCAAATATGATTTCACAAGTGTAGACATGCAAAACATTTTCATGTTAGCTATGTTGTGAAAGAAAACAGACCAAAAAAAATCCTCAAGAAAAATTTTTTTTAAAAGTATGATTCAATCTGTATTCAGACAACATAAGTTCTTTGTTCAGAACTGTCTTGGATCATGTATTGCTAAAAATAGCTAAGCCATTTACAGCTGATCATCTTATAGTACTGTATGTTATACACAGTGCATATCACTTTGTATTGGCTCATGTAAGTCTTTCCAGGTTTTTCTTTTCCAGTTTGTCTGAAAACTGCCTTTTCATATTCTTTGATTGTTTACCAATTGGGGAGTGACTTGCATTTTTTATAAATTTGACACTGTTCTCTATATTTAAATGAGGCTTTTATCAGAAATACTTTTTGAGAAATTATTCCTCTAGTTTTCTTTTGTCCTTATGATTCTGGTTACATTAATTTTGTTTGTGCAAAAACTTTTTAAATTTTATGTATTCAATTATTGTTCTATAAGAAACTATCAGGAGGATGATTTTAGAGAGGCCTGGAGAGACTTACATGAATGGATGCTACATTAAATGAACAGAACCAGAAGATCATTATACATGGCAACATCAATATTATATGATGATCAATTCTGATGAATGTGACTCTTTCCAACAATGAGATGACTGATGCCATTTGTAATGAGCTTGTGATGAAGAGAATCATCTACACCCAGAGAGAGGACTGTGGGAACTGAAAGTGGATTGCAACATTACATTCTCATTCTTTTTGTTATTGTTGACTTGCCTTTTGTTTTCTTACTCATTTACTTTTTTTTTTTTGATCTGATTTTTCTTGTGCAGCAAGAGAATTATATAAACATTTTATACATAAAAATTTATACATTAAAATTATCTATTTTACATTTTGCATTATTACATTATGACCTGAAAAGCATGCATTTCCTATTTCTGACTTTCTACATTTAGTTTGAGGTTTTTAATGTCTTAATATGTGACCATTTTGTGTGTGTGTGTGTGTGTGTGTGTGTGCGCGTAGGTGTCATGAACTGCTGAGAAAACTACTGAGAAAATTGGTATGTCAGACACAGTTCCTTTTCCCACACATTCCTATTCAATTTTCTCCAGACAACTATATTTAACTTTTCCAGAATTTCATTCATTTCCTTAACTTCTTGTTTATTTTTGGTTAGATTTATCTAGTTCTGAGAGGTGAAAGCTGAGGTTACCCTCTAGTATTATTTTATTTTATTTTTCTTTCTTTAACTCATTCAACTTCTTCAAAAATGTAGATGCTATACCACTTAGTGCATTGTAGAGAACTGCAGATATTAGGGAACTCTGAGAAAAGTATACTTAAAGAAAAGATACTTACAGCAGGGTCTTACCTCAGTGTGATTGATGAGATGATGGTTCTCTAATTTACATATACTTAGTACTTAGTATGGTAATGTAATGTTTCTACAATTGACATATGCTCAGTGTACTATAGTGATGTTATTGTACTAAGGTATATAAGGGCTGAGAAGACTTGAAACAAGTAGACTCAAGAGAGAGTGGAGTGTGAGTGTGCTTAACTTGGATTCTCCAGAAAGTTAGCCCAGACATTACAGTGCATATATGTTTTGTATTGATATGACTTCATTGTATATGGTACCTTTCAACAAAATATATTTTCCTTCCTTATCTCTTTTTTCATTAGATCTATGTTTCCTTTTGCTTTTTTCCCCTGAGATCATGATTGCTATCCTTGCTTTCTTTGCTTTATCAGATTGTGCTCCTATTGAAATCCTTATAAAGTGCTAATTTAGCATGGTACTTAGCAAATTCTCTAGCTCACTAATATATTTAAGTACTCATTAGAGTTCACACGTTTGGGAGATTTCAGGGTTTAGTATGAGATATCTGAATTCACACCTCCCTTAATCCCTGTCTCCAGAAAGAAGAGTCAACCTTGGGGAGATCATATATAAAGAGGCTCTTAGCTTTGGATTAGTTAGTTTACTTGAGAACATTGCCAGGGGTCAGAGAGAAGCACTCTGGGAGATTGAGTCAGAAGCTCTCTCTGGGTAAGACAGATTCATTTCCAACTTTAACCTTGGTACTGGCTGGAGGCTGAAGAAAGCAGAGGCAGAAGCAAAGGATAAAGCTGCAAGAGCTCTTGGAACCAAGCAGAAAGATAGGCACCTAAGAAAAACTAACTGGGCTATTTTGGAAGGAGAAAATAAACATTTTCATTTTACCACCTGGCTGCATTTGGGGTAATTATTACTTTCAACTGAAACTAAGGCTGCTTCCAGAAAACCTCCCCAAGAAACCTGCTCCCAGAGAGAACTATTATTTTAAAGAAGAAAAAGACCACATGCTCCACTTTCTTACCTTTACCCTGTGTATAGAAAAATATATTTCTTATAAACAAAATATTGTAGTATTTTAGTTTTTAATTCATACTGCTATACACTTCTGCTTTATGGGTGAGGTCACCCTGTTTGCATTTATATTTATAATAACTGTATTTTGCTCATGCTTTTTCACTATGTGTATCCTTCTTCTCTTTTACTTCTCACCCTTTCCTCCTTACAAATGTTTCATTTCTGATCACCTCCTTCTCCAATCTACCCTCCCTTGTGAGTTCTTCCTCCATCTTCTTTTAACTTATTTTTTAATGTAAGATAGATTTACAAACTCTACTGAGTGTGTATGTTATTCCTTTTTTGAGCCAATTTTGATGAGAATCAGGTTGACATTTTATCCACTATCCCTCCTCCCATTCTTTACCTCAATTATAATAGTTCTTTCATTATTCTTTTATGTGGGATAATTCATCCCATTTATTCTCCCCCTCCTTCTTTCAGGGCAACTTTCTTTCTCACTCTTTTATTTTATTTTTTGAGGGTATCATATCTTCAAAGTCATCTTATATCCATATCCTCAGTCTACATATACCCCTTCCTAATGTCTACTCCTGTCTACATAATAAAGTTCTTGAGTTACAAATATTATCTTGTTGTGAGGGATGTAGAAGACCCTTACCCAAAATGACTACTCAGAGATCCCTCAGTAGAAGGCAGAAAAGTTGTTTATTGAAAAACCTCCGGAGGATGAGCCGTCCCATCGCAAGATAAGCTCGCGGTAGGAGGGCTAAAGAAGTAGTAAAGATACATAGCTTTTATACAAGAAATTACATCACAAATAAGAGAGCATTGAGAAGGGGAGGGGGAGGCATCTAATTGGTTGTTGCTAGTTGGGGAGATTGGAATGGAAGGTTTCTATTTCCCTGAAATCTCCTGATCTCTAGGAAACAGAAAGTCAGGCCTTCAGGCTTAATCAAGCAGACAGTGGTCCAGCTAATAGACTAAATATTGATAAATGTCAAATACCAATAAATGTCATCAGTTCAGGTTAAGTAAATATGTTTCTAGCTGGCCAAGGCTCAAGTAGATATGAGCCTGCACATATACAGGTCATAGGGGAGACACAGAAATAATAAAATACAGAAAAAGAATTCATACATTCCTGTAAGTTCTTCACCTTATCTATTCCCCACAACTCCCCCCTTCTAATATGTAAATGATTTTTATCATATTTCTATGAAGAACTTACACACTTTTCAAAATCAGTTAATATATCTATACATTGTTTATCAAGTTCACAATCAAGATCATCCCTCTTTAATACATTTCAGTCTTTTCTCTGAAGAATCATCATTTTAATAGCATTTTCTGTATGCAATATTTTGATAGGGACCATTGAACTATTCTGGTTACTAATGTAATTATACAGGATAGACATAGCAGCAACAGGATAATACCATTGATTGCAATAAGTTCATACCATAAAAATTGCTTCCACCAACTATCTTAGAAACAGTTATCACAGAACAGATTGGCATTTGGCAAACATAAAAATACAAAGATAAATAAAGATGACAATCTAGGGAAACTGAGGCACAACATTACATACTCTTCTTCTGAATATTTGAATTATTGAATTACCTCCCCAAGATACCTGGGAGGTCTCAGCACCATAATTTTGACCAATCCAATGTGAGGCAAATAAGTCAAAATGAAACTAGAAAATGCAAGGACTTATGGCAAGGGCAAGCCTCTTCCTGACAACCCCAGAGTTATCAGCAGTACAAAAGCCCTCATCTCAGCCAGAGAATCCAGTTTGAGATGGACAATTCGCTGTGTTAGGTGATCTGCAGTCATTTGTGCACTTAACTCAGCTTCTGCTTATAAAGGGAGTAGCAGGGCTCGAGACAGTCATGCTGCCCATTCAGAGGGGCAACCCACTCTAGGGGAGAAGGGTGAGGCTTAGTGTAGCTCCACCTGTCCCCACCCAGGGGGACAAACAGGGCTGCTACTAGAATACAGATTTCTGAGCAGAGCTATCGGAGCATGCACAGTTAGACCATGAAGGCAGGCAAACCCCAAACTTTAGAGGCTTGATCTCAAAAGGGCAATGTTATTAAAAATGCTGAGGTACCAGTTAAGAAACTGAGGTTACAGGGCTGGAGATTGCCAGTCCCAAGACAAGTGTCTTTATCTTAGAGATTTCTTTAAAACAGAATAGTTCCCAAAACTGAGTCTGCCAGGGCAATTCCACAGAATAAGGGGTTTCAAAGCTAAAACATAGTAAAAACAAAAAGGATTGTTTAAGGACTTCCAATTCAATCTGAACTGGTGGTATAAGGGGTGGGGCAGAAGTACGTAAGGCAAAAGTGAAAGAAAACTAAAGTTTCCCACTCTTTTAGGTATTTTGAGAAAAATCCACCAGTTTCCCTAGTTCCCTATCTCTTCCTCTCCTTTTTTTTCCTCATGGAAAGGAATCATCCAAAAAAAAAAATAAATAGTCAAATAACCATCCACATATAAATCCCAAGAGTGAATTAAAGTTCCTACACACATAACAGTCTAGTACAGGAGGAGTTTCCTAAAATCAATCAAATCAAATCAAATCAAATACCTTAAACAATTACATATTCTGAAGTGAACATAGATATTATAAACATATTATAACTTCCTTTACAGCAATAGTTACCATTTTTAATAATTTCCATCCCAAATCTTAAACACACAGTAATGTTTGCATTTTTTCTAACTCTAGTAATAGAATTGTAATTTTAACAATAATTCATCAACCACTTTCCCACTTCCCCCATATCAGTCCAAATTACATCAGGAGCACTGGTGATGGTCTGGATCTTAGCTGCTTCAGGCTGAGAAATGGGCGAAGGTGCTCAATCCATGCAGGGGTGTGGGTGTGGTGTCAATCTAAGCTTCAGATGGGACGATCCATGTCTCAGAAGAGATTCAATAATCTGTAATTTGACCAAAATTTAGAACAACAAAAAACTAAATCTAACAAAGTTAGAACAGTCTGGACCTGCAACAACATGTGGGGAGGCCAGTATAGATTGGCCAGCATTTCCTGTGTGAAGGAATAAGCTTGCTTCACAGGACAGGCAGACAGCTATAGTTCCAATAAGTAGCAGTTAGGTTTCACAGACCATTGTAAATTGTCCTCTTATCATTTAAAAAAAATTTTTTAAAAAATAAAACACAAATATCCAGTAACAGACAGATGACCAGGCTAAATACTTATTTGCCTAAGTATTTAGGATATAATGATTACATATAACCAGATTGGAAACAGCAAGGTATGACATATTTGAATTACATTAACAGTTCTTATTAACTATTGTTCTGATCATAGAAATCAGTCACAGGAGGAAAAAATGCAAGAACATAACTATAACATAATATAAGCAGTTAAAACTCAATCTTCAGCACATCGAAGAGTGGAGCTTTAAAACTTCCAAATAGCATTAATTACAAGCCCAAAGAATTTCATCTCCAAAGTTTCAAATAAATCCCAGTTATTTACCATATCAATAACAGTAAGAAATTTATCCCAGAAAATTCACACAATTCTTATATACCCAAGTAGATGTTGCATCTTGAATAAATTTAATATACCAATCATTTTGCTTTTAAAATACCCAATATACAGAAAAATCCCAAACTACATATGGTTCACAACAAAAACATTTTCAAAAGGAAGAAGGCAAAAACTATTATCCTTGAAGTCCCATTTCAGATAATTGGCATCAATACAGTTAATTAAAACTTCCTATTTTCACATAAAAAGAATCTGAAAAGTTCTTGAAAACATCAATTAAACTTTTTGAAATTACCCTTTCAAACTATATACCACATTTCTGATCATATTCTTTAATATTCATAACCATTATGTATCTAAAGAAACAAATATTCAATCAATTAACATCTTGTAAGAGCAGTTTGTCTCTTTAAATAACCATTTGTTTTCTTCAGCCAAAGGAACCAAGCGGCTGCCGCTTTCCACTGCTACTCACTTTCTCTCCTCCCATAAAAACACATTCCTTCTCACAGCCATCTCTCTGTGACTACCCTTTCCAACCAGTTCCTTCTTTTTCCTACTGACGACTTCTTGAAATCATTTGTTTCTACTAATCAATCCTTCTTAAATTACCTTCATTCTCCTATCCCATCTCTCTGTCTCTCTCTCTCTTCCCAATGCTTACTTGCTCAAAATTTATTACATACTTTAAACACTCCTAAACCAAAAATCCTTCCGACTAGATGCTCTATTTAAACTATTAATTGCTTTTGTAAATCAATCTCTTTTCCCTTGTCTTTAAATCATCTTTTTTTTTAACTTTAAACTTCAAGATTCACAATTAATTTTGAATCAAATTTCATAAAACTTATAATATAGTTTACAAATTACTCAATACTTTTAAAAAGCAACATACCATTTAAGTAGGGAGATACAAACACAAGCCCTCCCCCCCCCAAGGTAAGCTACTGGCATTTTGTTTAATAACCTATATTTCAATTTGAAGTCCAACCAAATAATAAAAAAAGAAAAGTTTTTCTCTTCAGTTGTAAAGGCCACAATATTCGAAAAATTCTTAAGATTTTATACTCAGAATAAATCTACCATGTGTAAGGCAACAGTAAATTATTTCCCCCAATTTTAATTTTATTTCAATTTCAAAATTATAGTATCTCTTTAAAATATAGTAAATTCCCAAAACTCTTAATCAAATATTGCAAACAATTACCCAGTTTAGTCTTCTTAAACTTTCTGTTCTCTAATTCCATGAAGGCAAATTTACTAATAATGATTTTTCTTTCTTTTCCTGCAAATTTTTTTCTTTAGAAGTATGCCTAGTTTTCCCACAGGTCCAACAGGTCAGAACACCCCTGTGTTCAACTATTTACCTCTCTTACTCTATTTTTATTCCTCCCTTCCAATATCTGCAGTTTCTTATTTCCAATCTTAAATTTTCCAATCTTAACACACACACCAATTTAAAGTTATTTTACTTCAGTTTGTGAAATTTCCTAAAATTTACCTAGATACTTTATTCCCATGTCTTTTCTTTAGTAACCAGGAAAGAGTTAAGCACCAATCCTTGCTTTACCTTGAGAATTCTTTTCTCTGGCTGAGTCCTGATAACAGGCTCCTTGTTTACAGGAGTGATAGCCACTGTTCTTCTATTTTTCTCAAAACTTTCCAAACTTTCAATCTATGTTTTTACTTTTTCCCCTTCTCTCCCCCTTCCTGCAGAGCCACTGCCAGAGACAGAGGGAGAGAAAGAGAAAAATGATTTTCTTTTCTTGAGAAGCCCAAAACTAGTTCCCAAATTCTAAGACCAATACATTTTGAGCCACTCTGAAAGAATTACTACTCTGAATGAATTCCAGCTCCCACAATTCAGCCTGATATTTTTCTAAGCCTGTAACACAGAGCTGAATTCTTATCTCTTATGAGCTTTCTAACTTTTAACACAGAACAAAAGCAATGCAAAGCAGACATACACACAGACATTCACAAAACTCTATTTTCACCTTTTACATACAGATTTAAGTCTGATATACCCAAATAATCCTGGGATATACATCCTCCCAGTTTTCTTCCCTTGTATATCTGGAAGTTCATTCCAGTCTTGAATTTCCTAGCTAACATCCTGATACAAATTTTTGGACTGCTTCTATACCACCCTGGACCCGATCCAGGTGTTGGCGGAGGCCCTATGTTACCCTCATGCCCAGGCAGAGGCCCTATGTTACCCTCATGCCCCCACAGCCACCCGAGAGCTTCCTTAGGAAAAGTCCTTTATCGTTGGGGTTAACAGCAGTCCACACCAAAAATAAATTTAAGAGGGCTAATCCCTCAGGGTCTCCCTCGACCCAGCCAATAAACCCCCAGACTTCCCAAGAGCTTTACCTCGAGAACATATGTTTCTTTTCAGGCTGCAAATGCCGGCCATCAGGACTCTACTTCTTTCAATCTTCAATTCTGCGTTCCATTGAGTATTCCTGCTTCGGGTTGTTGTCTAAGAGGGGAGGGAGGCTGCTCACCCAGAGCCAGAGACCATGGAGAAAACTACTCCGTGGGCGCCTGTCCCTGTTCAGGGTGCACATAGCCATCTCCCCCAAAGACCCCATCCCGGACAAGCCCCCAACTGTGAGGGACGTAGAAGACCCTTACCCAAAATGACTACTCAGAGATCCCTCAGTAGAAGGCAGAAAAATTGTTTATTGAAAAACCTCCGGAGGATGAGCCGTCCCATTGCAAGATAAGTTCGCGGTAGGAGGGCTAAAGAAGTAGTAAAGATACATAGCTTTTATATAAGAAATTACATCACAAATAAGAGAGCATTGAGAAAGGGAGGGGGAGGCATCTAATTGGTTGTTGCTAGTTGGGGAGATTGGAATGGAAGGTTTATATTTCCCTGAAATCTCCTGATTTCTAGGAAACAGAAAGTCAGGCCTTCAGGCTTAATCAAGCAGACAGTGGTCCAGCTAATAGACTAAATATTGATAAATGTCAAATACCAATAAATGTCACCAGTTCAGGTTAAGTAAATATGTTTCTAGCTGGCCAAGGCTGAAGTAGATATGAGCCTGCACATATATAGGTCATAGGGGAGACACAGAAATAATGAAATACAGAAAAAGAATTCATACATTCCTGTAAGTTCTTCACCTTATCTATTCCCCACATTGTCATATAAAAATATAAACAATTTAACCTTATTTTATTTCTTATGTTTTCTCTTTATTTTTTATTTTTTGCACTTTCATATTTTCCTTGAATTTTGAATTTGGACATTAGATGTTTTATTCTTCTCTTGTCTCAATTCTGAGGCAATTTTAAAGTTGTTTGGAAGGGAATTTGGGAGGGGTGAAGAGAGTTTATTATATATTCTTACATCTAGGCACCACAGGTCAAGAAAATATACTTAAAATATTTTGTGAAAGTAGTATGTAAATATGAGTTATTGGCATCATATTTAATTCTTCTATGTCATTTATGTTAACAAACCATTTTTCCTTGTTCATGTTTCATTCTATTATATTGCTGTTGTTGTTGTTGTCATTTCAATTGTATCTTACTCTCTGTGACCACATTTTGGGTTTTCTTGGCAAAGATATTGGAGTAATTTGTCATTTCTTTCTCCAGTTAATTTTATAGATGATGAACAGAGGCAAACAGAGTTAAATGTCTTGTCCAGGATCACAGAGCTAGTTAGTATCTGAGACCAGACTTGAACCTAAGAAGATGAACCTTCTTGATGCTAGATCCAGCACTGTATCCATCTAATTGCTCTAAATCCATCATGCAGAATGCAGATCACCTGTTTCCTCCAAGCATTAGAATTTTGTCTTTGGTATCCTGATGCTTAATTCATTCTCCCTCATCTCTCTTCTTTTTCAACACCACTTCTCCACCTCCCACCCCACAAAATACACTGATAGAGGTAAGCTAGAACCAGCTAATACTCACGAGTTAAATTTTCATTTGCATCTTGGAAATTAGCAAGTATTACAAATCAGAATTTGATTTGTTGCTTTGTTTATTGCCTAGACTTAAAAAAAGTGATGGAGAAAAAAATTATTAATGCAAATTAAAGGTGAAAATGTGCCATATTGTTCATACATCCAGCTATTAAACATTTACCAGCATATTTCAGCATATACATAGCTATCTTAGGAATAAGGAAGTAGTAATCAACAGGTAGCAATTGTTGTTTGCTGCAGTTTGTTACTCATTCTCAAAGTAGACCCAAGACATCAAGAGGGTGATGCCTTGACTTGATTTTAAGTGAGACAGAGCTGAGCAGAGTCTTCAGCTTACTCTCTTTACTAGTCATTGGAGTCCAGGGAAGATGATGGGCATTCAAGGAAACAGGAGAATTCCATTTATTTCTGATGAAAAAACCAGAGCTAAACAAAAAATTTGACCTTCAAATATAGGACTGAAGAAAACCATAAAAAGATAAAAAGAACTCTTGAGAACAATTTCTGTTATGGATATACATAGAGAGTACATGTATAATTTGACATTACTGATATAATGTAAAAAAGGAACTAGAGGTGGAAAAGGGATTGTACCAGAAGAAGAGGAAAGTGGAGGTGACAAGAGGGAAATTATATCTCAGGAAGAGGCTAAGGAAACCTATTGGATCTAAGGGAAAGAAAGGAGGGGGATGAACATTGTATGAATTTTGCTCTCATCAGATTTGGCTCAAAGAGAAAATATTAGACATATTTGACTTACAGAGAAATTTCTTTCATCTCATTGAAAAGTAGGAGGGGAAAAACAAAAAGTGAAGGGGTAGGCTAAATAGAAGGGAATATAAAAATAGCAGGGGAAAGGTAAAATAAAGGGGGAGGGATGCTTAAGGTAAGTAGTGCCCATAAATTAAATACTGGAGAGGGGGGTAAGGGGAAAAGGAAAGAGAAAAGTATAATCTGGGGAGAATAAGATGTCAGGAAATACGGAATTAATAGTTTTAACCATAAATGTGAATGGAGTGAACTCTCCCGTAAAGTGGAGACAGGTAGTAGACTGGATTAAAAGTCAGAGTCCTACAATATGTTGTTTACAGGAAACACATGTAAAGCAGAGTGATACATATGGACTAAAAGGTTGGAGCAGAATCTATTATGCTTTGGGTGAAGTTAAAAAAAAAAAAGAAGCAAGAGTAGCCAACCTGATTTCAGATCAAGCAAAAACAAAAATTGATTTAATTAAAAGAGATAAGGAAGGAAACTATATCTTGTTAAAGGGTGGCATAGATAATGAAGCAATATCAATACTAAACATGTATGCATCAAGTGGTATAGCATTTAAATTCCTAAAGGAGAAGTTAAGAGAACTGCAAGAAGAAATAGATAGCAAAACTATAATAATGAGAGATTTCAGTGTTGCAGTCTCAGAACTATAAATCAAACCACAAAATAAATAAGAAAGAAGTTAAAGAGGTAAATAGAATACTAGAAAAGTCAAGTATGATAGATCTTTGGAGAAAACTGAATGAAGACAGAAAGGAGTACACTATCTTCTTGGCACTTCATGGAACCTATGCAAAAATTCACTATGTTAGGACATAAAGACCTCAAAATTAAATGCAGAACAGCAAAAATAGAAAATGTACTTTTTCAGATCACAAGGCAATATAAAGTATATTCAATAAAAAGCTGGGGGAAAATAGACCAAAAAGTAATTGGAAACTAAATAATCTTATCCTAAAGAATGACTGGATGAAACAGCAAATCATAGACAAAATTAATAATTTCATCCAAGAGAATGACAATAATGAGATAGCATACCAAAATTTGTGGGATGCAGCCAAATTCATAAGGGGAAATTTTATATCTCTAGAGACTTTAGAGCCTCTAAAATAGAGAAAGAGAAGATCAATGAATGTTGGGCTTGCAACTTAAAAAGCTAGAAAAAGAGCAAATTAAAGCCCCCCAATCAAATATTAAACTTGAAATTCTAAAAATAAAAGGAGAGAGTAATAAAATTGAAAGTAAAAAATACTATTTAATTAATAAATAAAACGAAGAGTTGGTTTTATGAAAAAAAACTAACAAAATATATAAACCTTTGATAAATTTAATTAGAAAAAGGTAAGGGGAAAATCAAATTCTTAGTCTTAAAAATGAAAAGGGAGAACTTTCTACTAATGAAAGGAAAATTAGAGCAATAATTAGGAGTTACTTTGCCCAACTTTATGCCAACAAATTTGATAACCTAATTGAAATGGAGGAATACCTACAAAAATATAGGTTGCCCTGATTAACAGAAGAGAAAGTAAATTGCTTAAATAGTCCCATTTTAGAAAAAGAACTAGAACAAGCTATTAATCAACTCCCTAAAAAAAAATTCCCAGGACCAGATGGATTTATGTGAATTCTACCACACATTTAAAGAACCATTAAGCTCAATACTAATATAAACTATATGAAAAATTAGGGAATGAAGGAGTCCTATCAAATTCCTTTTATGACATAGACATGGTACTGATAACCTAAACCAGGTAGGATGAAAACAGAAAAAGAAAATTATAGACCAATCTCCCTAATGAATATTGATGCAAAAAATCTTAAATAAAATATTAGCAAAGAGATTACAGAAAATTATCCCCAAGATAATACACCATGACCAAATAGGATTTATACTAGGAATGCAGGGCTGGTTCGATATTAGGAAAACTATTAGCATAATTGACTATATCAATAACCAAATTAACAAAAAACATATGATCATCTCAAGAGATGTAGAAAAAGCATTTGATAAAACCCAGCACCTCTTCCTATTAAAAACACTAAAGAATATAGCAATAAATGGACTTTCCTTAAAATAGTCAGTAGCATCTATTAAAAACCATCAGTAAGCATCATATGTAATGGAGATAAACTAGAACCATTCTCTCTCTCTCTCTCTCTTTAAAATAGCCTTTTATTTACAGGTTATATGTATGAATAACTTTACAGCATTGACAATTGCCAAACCTCTTGTTCCAATTTTTCCCCTCCTTCCCCCACCCCTCCCCCAGATGGCAGGATGACCAGTAGATGTTAAATATATTAAAATATAAATTAGATACACAATAAGTATACATGACCAAACCATTATTTTGCTGTACAAAAAGAATGAGATTCTGAAATATTGTACAATTAGCCTGTGAAGGAACTCAAAAATGCAGGTGTGCAAAAATATAGGGATTGGGAATTCAATGTAATGGTTCTTAGTCATCTCCCAGAGTTCTTTCGCTGAGTGTAGCTGGTTCAGTTCATTACTGCTACATTGGAACTGGTTTGGTTCATCTCATTGCTGAGGATGGCCAGGTCCATCAAAATTGGTCATCATATAGTATTGTTGTTGAAGTATATAATGATCTCCTGGCCCTGCTTGTTTCACTCAACATCAGTATGTGTAAGTCATTCCAAGCCTCTCTGTATTCATCCTGTTAGTCATTTCTTACCAAACAATAATATTCCATAATATTTATATACCACAATTCAGCCATTCTCCAACTGATGGGCATCCACTCAGTTTCCAGTTTCTGGCCACTACAGAGAGGGCTGCCACAAACATTTGTGCACATACAGGTCCCTTTCCCTTCTTTATGATCTCTTTGGGATATAAGCCCTGTAGTAACACTGCTGGATCAAAGCGTATGCACAGTTTAATAACTTTTTGAGCATACTTCCAAATTGCTCTCCAGAATGGTTGGATGTACTCAAAATTCCACCAACAATGTATTAGTGTCCCTGTTTTCCCACATCCCCTCCAACATTCCGCATTATCTTTCCCTGTCATTCTAGCCAGTCTGACAAGTGTGTAGTGGTATCTCAGAGTTGTCTTAATTTGCATTTCTCTGATTAATAATGACTTGGAGCATTTTTTTCATGTGGCTAGAAATAGTTTCAATTTCTTCGTCTGAGAATTGTCTGTTCATATCCTTTGACCATTTATCGATTGGAGAATGGCTTGATTTCTTATAAATTAGAGTCAATTCTCTATACATTTTGGAAATGAGTCCTTTATCAGAACCTTTGACTGTGAAAAATGTTTTCCCAGTTTATTGATTCCCTTCTAATCTTGTCTGTCTTAGTTTTGTTTGTACAAAAACTTTTCAGTTTGGTATAATCAAAATTTTCTATTTTGTGATCAGTAATGATCTCTAGTTCTTTTTTGGTCATAAATTACTTCCTCTTCCACAAGTCTGAGAGGTAAACTATCCTGTGAACTGGAACCATTCTCAATAACATTATGAGTGAAACAAGGCTGCCCACTATCACCATTACTATTCAATATTGTGTTAGAAATGCTAGCTTTGGCAATAAAAAATGAAAAAGAGATTAAAGGAATTAGAGCAGGTAAAGAGGAAACTAAGTTATCACTCTTTGCAGATGATATGATGGTATATTTATTTATTTATTTATTTATTTTAATTTTATTTTATTTAATAATAACTTTGTATTGACAGAATCCATGCCAGGGTAATTTTTTTACAACATTATCCCTTGCACTCACTTATGTTTCATTTTTCCCCCTCCCTCCCTCTACCCCCCCCCCCAAGATGGCAAGCAGTCCTATATATGTTAAATATGTTGCAGTATATCCTAGATACAATACATATTTGCAGAACCGAACAGTTCTCCTGTTGCACAGGGAGAATTGGATTCAGAAGGTAAAAATAACTCGGGAAGAAAATCAAAAATGCAAATAGTTCACATTCGTTTCCCAGTGTTCCTTCTTTGGGTGTAGCTGTTTCTGTCCATATGATGGTATATTTAGAGAACCCCAGAGAATCTATTAAAAAGCTATTAGAAATAATCCACAACTTTAACAAAGTTACAGTATACAAAATGAATCTACATGAATGATCAGCATTTTTATACATCATTAATAAAATCCAACAGCAAGAGATACAAAGAGAAATTCCATTTAAAATAACTGTTGCTAGTTTAAAATATTTGTTAATCTATCTGCCAAGGGAAAGTCACGAATTACATAACACTTTCTACACAAAGTCATTCAGAGCTAACCAACTGGAAAAATATTAAGTGCTTTTAGATAGGTCAAGCAAATATAATGAAGGTGACAATACTACCTACACTAATCTATTTATTTAGTGCTATATCAATCAGATTCCCAAGAAACTATTTTAATGACCTAAAGAAAATGACAACAAAATTCATCTGGAAGCACAAAAGATAAAGAATTTCTTTTTTTTTTATATATATTTTTTTATTTAATGATTACTTTATAATGACAACATTATTCCTTGCACTCGTTTCTTTTCTGATTTTTTTCCCCTCTCCCTCCCTCCACCCCCTCCCCTAGATGGCAAGCAGTCCTTTATATGTTGGATATGTTGCAGTATATCCTAGATACAATATATGTTTGCAGAACCGAACAGTTCTCTTGTTGCATAGGGAGAATTGGATTCAGAAGGTATAAATAACCCGGAAGAAAAACTAAAATGCAGATAGTTCACATTTGTTTCCCAGTGTTCGTTCTTTGGGTGTAGCTGCTTATGTCCGTCATTTATCAATTGAAACTTAGTTAGGTCTCTTTGTCAAAGAAATCCACTTCCATCAAAATATGTCCTCATACAATATCGTTGTCGAAGTGTATAATGATCTCCTGGTTCTGCTCATTTCACTTAGCATCAGTTCATGTAAGTCTCGCCAGTCCTCTCTGTATTCATCCTGCTGGTCATTCCTTACAGAACAATAATATTCCATAACATTCATATACCACAATTTACCCAGCCATTCTCCAATTGATGGGCATCCATTCATTTTCCAGTTTCTAGCCACTACAAATAGGGCTGCTACAAACATTTTGGCACATACAGGTCCCTTTCCCTTCTTTAGTATTTCTTTGGGATATAAGCCCAATAGAAACACTGCTGGATCAAAGGGTATGCACAATTTGATAATTTTGGGGGCATAATTCCAGATTGCTCTCCAGAATGGTTGGATTCGTTCACAACTCCACCAACAATGCATTAGTGTCCCAGTTTTCCCGCATCCCCTTCAACATTCATCATTATTTTTTCCTGTCATCTTAGCCAATCTGACAGGTGTGTAGTGGTATCTCAGAGTTGTCTTAATTTGCATTTCTCTGATCAATAATGATTTGGAACACTCTTTCATATGAGTGGTAATAGTTTCAATTTCAAAAGATAAAGAATTTCAAGGGAAATAATGAAAGAAAAATCAAATGAAGGTGGCCTAGTTGTACCAGATCTAAAATTATACTATAAAGCAGCAGTCATCAAAATCATTTGTTTCTGGCTAAGAAATAAACTAGTTGATCAGTGAAATAGGTTAGGTTCACAGGCCAAAATGGTCAATAACTATAGCAATCTAGTATTTGACAACCTCAAAGACCCCAGCTTTAGGGATAAGAATTGACTATTTGATAAAAACTGCTGGGAAAATTGGAAATTAATATGGCAGAAGCTAGACATTGACCCACACTTAGCACCATATACCAAGATAAGATCAAAATGGATTCATGATCTAGACATAAAGAATAAGATTATAAATAAATGAGAAGAACATAGGATAGTTTACCTCTTAGATTTTTGGAGGAGGAAGGTATTTGTGACCAAAGAAGAACTAGAGATCATTATTAATCACAAAGTAGAACATTTTGATTATATTTTATACAAACAAAACTAATGTGAATAAGATTAGAAGAGAAGCAATAAACTGGGAAAACATTTTTACATTAACATTTAACATTAAATGTTAAAAAAAATAAGTATCCTTAAAATGGCTACTGACCATTTGAAGGAAAAGTTCATTTATTCCTATACTCTCTAAGGTTTTTAATAGGAATGGGTGTTGGATTTTGTCGAATAATTTTTCTGCATCTATTGAGATGATCATATGTTTTTTGCTAATTTGGTTATTTATAGTTTTCCTAATATTGAACCATGTACATATATACATACAAATTTACATCTGTACATTTAACAGAAGATCTGTTAATGTACATGCTAATGTGCATTAATATGAGGTTCTGATAAAAGCCTCATTTCCAAAATATATAGACAATTGACTCAAATTTATAAGAAATCAAGCCATTCTCTAATTGATAAATGGTCAAAGGATATGAACAGATAACTTTCAGATGAAAAATTGAACCTATTTCTAGTCATATGAAAAGGTGCTCCAAATCATTATTGATCAGAGAAATGCAAGTTAAGACAACTCTAAGATATCACTATACACCTCTCAGATTGGCTAAGATGACAGGAAAAGATAATGATGAATGTTGGAGGGTGTGTGGGAAAACTGGGTCACTGATACACTGTTGGTGGAATTGTGAATGAATCCAGTAATTCTGAAGAGCAATTTACAATTATGCTCAAAAAGTTATCAAATGTGCATATCCTTTGATCCAGCAGTTTACTACTGGGCTTATAATCCCAAAGAGATCATAAAGAATGGAAAGGAACCTGTATGTCCAAAAATGTTTGTGGCAGTCCTTTTTGTAGTGGCTAGAAACTGGAAATTGAATAAATACCCATCAGTTGGAGAATGGCTGAATAAATTGTGGCATATGAATTATGGAATATTATTGTTCTGTAAGAAATGACCAACAGGATGAATACAGAGAGGCCTGAAGAGAATTACATGAACTGATGCTAAGTGAAATGAGTAGAACCAGGACATCATCATACATGGCAACAAAAAGATTATAAGATGATCAGCTCTGATGGATGTGGCTCTCTTCAACAATGAGATGATTCAAACCAGTTCCAATTGTTAAGTAATGAGGAGAATCAGCTACACCAGAGAGAGAACTATGGGAAATGAGTGTGGACCATAACACAGCATTTCCACTCCCTCTTATTGTTAGATTGCATTTTTGTTTTCCTTCTCAGATTTTTTTTCTTTCTTTCTTGATTTGATTTTTCTTGTGAAGGAAGATAACTGTATAAATATGTATACAAATATTGGATTTAACATATACTTTAACATTTAACATGTTTTGGACTACCTGCCATCTAGGAGAGTGGGTGGGGGGAAGGAGGGGAAAAGTGGGAACAGAAAGTTTAGCAAGGGTCAATGTTGAAAAATTGCCTATGCTTGTTTTGTAAATAAAAAGCTACAATAATACAAAAAAAGAAAAAAAAGACATATACACAGAGGGTACCAATTCACCCTGGAAATGAACCAATCAATTTGCTAAAATTATTGACCAGAATAAAACACAAACTTTTAAAATCATCCTGAAAAGATCAAATGCTTTCATGTATTTTGGAACATAACTTGCTTGTGTAGGATTATGAAGAGTAAGTTGGCAACTATCTGAGCAAATACAAGAATGGAGGAAAAAAAAACAAAAGAAAAAAAAACTTAAAGATAATTAAACCATTATGAAACTCCATTTCCATATACTCACCCTCCATAACCTTATCCTTTCTTGCTTTGTGGGATAATCACTACTCTGACATAAAATGCAAAGGGGGATGGAAAGCTCCAGAGTCATGCCAAAGTGTTTCTCGTAATTGAGCCACACTTGTCCAAGAGCATTATATCATCCTTGACAAATACTTTGCAAGGGATTTATATTCATGCAGATTTGCAGGATCTCATCCTCAAAGACTTTATTCTCTTGCTTTTACAAAAGCATTGGTAAGCTTTAAAACATTGGAGATTTTGCCTAAAACCACCATGTCAGATGTTGCAGCTCAATCATAGGGAGACAGCTGCCACATAGGTGACAAATAGAATTAAAACCATCAGTGATATTAAAGTGAGGATATAAAAGGCTTGTCACTTTGGAACTTGGATCACATTGCTGTGAGCATCTTCCTCAAGTTGAGCTAAATTGATATAATTAAATGAATGTTCTTACTCAAAATGTGATAGCCCAATCTGGCACAAAACACCCACAGCCAGTCACCCTATCCTGCTTCCCTTTTGCCATTCAAAACATAGCAAAAGTTTTCTGTTTGTTGTAACAAATTCACTGCTGAGGAAGAATACAAAAGTATGCTGTCCCTGGTCAAGAATTCTTTCTGAGACAGGAATGGGTTTGAATCCTGGTCTTGATATAATCTGCTTTGGCCTGTATTCAGGAACATCTGAGTTAAAATCTATCTTCATCTAAAGCCATGTGATCCTGGGAAAGTCATTTAACTTTTATCTGCTGGGGTTTCCTCAACTGAAAAATTATAATAATAATAGTACCTACCTTCTAGGATAGTTCTGGGGATCAAAAGTTCTGAGCATCAAATAAGATGATATCTGTAAAAACACTTAGCAACATAACTAGTGCGTATTTAATAAAAGCTTGTTTTCTTTCCTTTTGCCCTCCATTTGACTCTGGGAAGTGAGAATCTCTCTTAGACTCTTTAATTCTCTCTCAAATGAAACGGTTGAATCAGATGATTTCTAAGATTCCTTTAAGGTCTAAATTTTGTGGTTCTAAAAGTCAAAAAACATGAGCTTTTCAAATTCTCATGCCCCTTGAGAAAGTATTGAACCTAATATTGAACCTAATAAAGAAAGAAAAATGATCAGAAAATGCTGTCATCATTTGATTTTCATAATAACAGTGGTAGGAGAATAAGTTATGAAATAGGTGTAATTATTCCCATTTTAAGGATGAAAAACAGACTGAAAAGTTCAGTAACTTGCTAGGACAGCATGCACTCCATAAATGCCTGAGGTGTATTTGAATTCTGGTCTTCTTTACTTCATCTCCACTTAGCATCTGACTGAACTTCCCTGAGGAAAAAGTTAACTGGCCAGTGTGTTTCAGAGGAAAGAATCATAAATGTAGAATCTCAGAGGCCATTTGGTCCAAGACATGTTTAAATCATTTCTATGAAACCAAATGGATATGTCTTTTCTTGAAAAGTGCCACAGAAGAAAAAGCCAGTATCTCCCAGGGCATTGCATTCTATTTTGGACTATTTTGAATTACTAGGTAATTTTTCCTTGTGTTGAACCTAAATTAATCTTTATCTAACATTCATTGAGCTATTGCTCTTCATTCTTTCCTCTGGAGCAAGGAAAATCAAGTTGAACTTCTTTTTCATGTGACAGACATTAAGATAATAACACATAATAATCATGTTCCACCCAAAATCTTTTCATAGTGTGGTACATAGTTGGAAGGACTGAATTAAAATCCTTAGTTTCTTCTACCTTGTTGTCTCACATAAGTTACTTTACCTTTTCTGGCTTCAGTTGCCCATCTTAAAAAAAAGTAAGGGAGTGGATAGATGAGATTTATCTATTAATTAGTAAATATTTATTAAGTACATACTAGGTGCATGGCACTATGCTAGGCACAGGGGGTGCAGAGAAAAGGAATGAGACCATTTCAACTTTTAAAAAATTCTATTCTAAATATTCTAAAGATTTCTGATGTTCTTTCCAAAATTGAACTAATTCACCTACTTCTTTGTCCATATTCTTCAGAAGGTCTTATTTTCCCTGTGTGATAATTCCTGACACATTTCCTTCACAAAGATATTGCCAAGAATAAAATGATATCATGTTTATAAAACCACTTGGAAAAGGGGAGGGAAAGGAAACATATACAAGTTTAAAATATTATAATTACACCACTAGTAGTTTTTTGTCTAATAAATATTATCATAATTATTTATGGTCTGGAATAGTGAGTATATACTTCCTTTTCTTTCTTTGAAAAGATAATATTCTCTTTTGGTAGTATCTGGAAATTTGACAAGTGATTTAGCATTAAGATACTAAGGTGAAAGTCCTTGGATCATGAGACATTCTTCCCAAACATCTTTTTCAAGTCTGCTCAACCTAAATGGGCAGTGATGTGCATAAAGACATACGGGATAACAATACACAACTCTCCTTATGGGGAAAATTTTAAAGTGAAGGGCATACATCTCTGTCTAAACTGACTTAGAGATGATTTAGCCTGGGGACAGGAGGATAGAATTATCTAGGATTGTTCTCCAAAGGACCCTCCCAACAATCATCATCTCTACTCCAATTTTATCTCTTGTCCTAAAATGTAACTCTATGGAAATAGAACAGATTGGTTGTTAACAGAACAACATTCTAGTTCCAAGTTAATAGTTCATTAACTGTGTGACCTTAGGCAAGTCACTTAATTATTCTACGTGTAGACACAGTCTATCTCAGCTCTGCGAACTTGAACAGTTCATTTAATTCAAGTAATTTTAATTTGCTCTCAGAATTGCTAAAAGGATAAAATAAGAAGATTTGGGACTCTTTGGAGAATGAATAGCTGTACACATATTTAACATACTAGAATTACTAAAGTCTTATTTTAATGCCTCATTATAGTGTAGAGTAGACCTTGCATCTGGAAAGTCAACATGGAAAAGGGAATAGAGTTCTGTACTTGTGGTTAGGAAAACCTGATTTTGAAATCTGGCTCTACAAATCTTAAATCAAACTTGTGATAAGTGTCACCCTTGCCAAGATTTTACTTTTGATTTCTTCTGTATTCAAGCCTTAGACTTATAATTCAGATACTGTCTATAGGACCATGTTAATATTATGATACTATGAGCTATGAACTCTTGACCAAGGGTTCAACAGCCAGGTGTCACAGCAAAGCAATTCACATATATTTATGTAAAGGCACCCCATGTTACCCGAAGGGAAGTAGTACATTGCTTTTCCAAATCCTGACTTTTCACCTCATACTGTATGAGAAATTTCATTAGAGGTTCATTGGTTCCATATATGTATATGGCCCTTTTCTCATTCTCTTATTTTTAAAAAATATTCCTGTCAATCAAAGCCCTTTACAACCTGCAACCATCCTACCTTTCTAATTTTATTACATGTTTTCTTGTTGTTGAGTCCTTTTCCAGTTGTTTGCAATTCTCCATGATCCCATGTGGGACTTTGTTGGCAAAGATACTGGAATGGTTTGCTATTTCCTTCTGCTATTTCCTTCTCCAATTCATTTTACTAATGAAGAACTGAGGCAAACAGAGTTAAATGACTTCTCCAGTCACACAACTCATAGTGTGTGGAGCAGAAAGGCTAATTAGGTTAGACCACTGAATGTGAAAAAGAAAATAATATATAATGTAAATTAAGGATAGTGATCTATACAAGAGATACCTCCTTCATTGGCAAGTTACATAGAAGCCATGATAACTTCTTTCCAGTACAGCAAGACCTACCAAAAGATAGTATTTAGAGCACAATATAAGCAACGACATTATAATATTAATAACAAATAACATTACCTTTTCATTTCCATATCCCGACTATTATTAGATGGTGGTTCTAGAAGCCCCAATAAATTCAAGTTCCCTTTAATATTAAATAAATTCATCACACTTCTATAATTCTTTTTAAGGATGAGAACAATGGAAAATTTGGGATTGGGATCCTTGAGGACTGCTGCCTATATTATGTCCAATCATCTCCTCTCATAGCATTTATATGCAGAGTTACAGGAGACCAAGTGAAGGGAATGAAGAGAACCACAGGGGGTGGAAAAAAATCTCAGTGTTTTAAATGTAGGAAGTACATAATAAATGTTTGCTGAACTAAATTGAACTAAAAATTATTTTCCCTTTAAAGAAGCTTCTGCACCAGGGTCCTGTTATTCTCTGTCTTCAGGCTTACATTTATAACTGTAAATTTGGGAGAGATATTCTTTGCTCAATTTTATTATGCTGTTAATTAAAAATATGGGCCATGAAAACAGCCTGGGAGCATTCAGTACTCCCATTCTTCATTAGACGTCATCAATTTGAAGTTGCTAGTGGGCTGGTTGGAGCTAATCTCAGCTGATGCAAAGCATAAGCTGTTTCCCCTCGTTCAACTTGTTTTTTTTTTTTTTTAATCCATTTTCAAGTATCTATTACTTTATTTATATGGTTACTCTCTCCTCCTAAATAGGTCATGACCCTTCTGTAACTTCTTAGATGTTCTCTGATCATTACTAAGATCAAGAAAATATTCAACACTACATGGCTAACTTTCTGGTAATGAACTTAAAACATAGCTAAGCTGATCCTTGTACTATTTATAGCAAATGTTTTACATTTTGATAGGACCTATTATTATTTTGATCTACCCTTGAGGCATCTAGGTAATATAGTGAAAAGCTTCTTTAAGCTGTGATTCACAACTCCATAGAGAGTCACACAACCAAATGTGAGGGTTGCAAAATTATGATTTATTATGAGCAAATGCCAAGTGGAATAGTTTTCATTTTATCTTAAAGTCAGCAAAGAGCCATTAAGAGATTTAGAGTAGAAGAAGTGAAAGCAAGAGTAATGGGAAACTGGTAACTTTCTTCAGTTTGATGTACCTGAAATGAAATGGGCCACCAAGACATAAAAGGTATTTAGGGAGGACTAGTATCTGTGATATAAGGACTGCTGAACCCTTTTCAGGGTAGTTCATCTACTATTGGTGTCCAGCTGTCACCAAACTCATCTGTGGCTCCAAAAAACAACAGTATGCTCAAGAGTCACATCCTGGCATGGTAGATGGATTGAACTATTTTTAGTGCTGACCAACTGGTCTCAAACATGTTGCACTAGGAGCATGGCTGGCCCCAAGCTTATGAAGTTTTCCCCCATTAGAATGGAACAAGATATATGGAGCACTAAGTGCTTATACTTTGGTCAGACATCAAAAAGGCCACCATCATCCACTTCATCCCAGGCCATTGCAAATCATGTTACTTTTGTCTATAACTCTGGAAGAGAGTGAAGCGGATGACTTTGTGCAACTCTCCCTCACATAAATCTAATTCACACAGCTAAAGAAATTATCATCACCATATCACTGATCCTCTTCAAAAATGAAGGACAAATAACAAGCAAATAAATAAGTGTGGGCCACAAGAAAACAAAATAAAACCAAAACAAACAAAAACAAAAAAGTCTCCTTGAAGGAAACTGGGAAATGCATGTGAACTGTTTGCATTTTTGTTTTTCTTCCCAGGTTATTTTTACCTGCTGAATCCAATTTTTCTTGTGCAACAAGAGAACTATTCAGTTCTGCACACATATATATCTAGGATATACTATAACATATTTAACATGTATAAGACTGCTTGCTATCTAGGGGAGGGAGTAAAGGAAGAGGAGGGAAAAGTTGGAACAGAAGTGAGTGCAAGGGATAATGTAAAAAATCACCCATGCATATTTTCTGTCAATAAAAAGTTATAACAATAAAAAAGGGCTCCTTTAGGAGTTTATAAGGATTACTTTACTTAGTTTTTATATATTTCCCACACCAGCTGAACATGGTGGTGGGACCCTTCCAATAATCAAGAACTCATATTTGACAACTGGTTGGTTCTACTACTTTATCTGGGATTTTAGAATGAGCCTTGGAAGGCAAAAGACAATCATACTTAATTTCTACAGTGTGAATTATTGCACAAAATCAGGAAATAAAACAGATCACCCACTCTTTGTAATAAGTGGTCAGCTGTGTTTTAGGAAGACAGTTTTAGAGGATGACTATAAAGGAGAGAAACTGAAATCTGGGAGTCCAATTAAAAGGCTATTGCAAATGTCTAGGAGACAAAGTGATGATAGCCTGGACTAAAATGGTGATCACATGAGTAGGAAAAAAGGGAATGAATGTGGAAGATAGAGACAATAGGTTTTGAGAACTTATTGAATATAGGGACAAAGAAGAAGGAAAAGCAGAAGGATTACTTCAAGGTAAGTGGAAGAATGGTGATAATCTAAACAGAAAAAGGAAAGTCTGGAGAAGACTTGGATTTAGGAGATGGGAAGATAATTAATTCAGTTTTTGTACATGGTGAATTTGAGAAGTTTATAAGATATACATGAGGAGATAAGCAAGAGACAGTTGAGAATTCAGGAGTGGAGCTGAAGAGAGAGATTAGGGATGGATACAGAAATCTGAGAACTATCTGCTTGGTGATGAAAACTGAAGTCATGAGGGTTAGTGAGGTTCTGCAGGACATGGACATCAAGAAAGATGCAGACCAAAGACAGAGCTTTAAAATGATCAACATTAGAGAGTACGCTGATGATTTAGTAAAAGAGGCCAAGGAGAAGTGAGGCTGATAGAAGTAAAACCAGAAATGAGGAACTTCAAGACAAAACTGATGGAGAAGAGAGTACATGAGAGGATAGGGTGGTCCACAGTTTTAAATGCTTTAGAGAATCTAGAAGGGGTGAAGTTTGTGAAAATGCCACTATTTTAGCAATTAGAGATCACTGGCAATAACTTACTGTTTGATAAATGCAAAGACTCCAGTTTTTGGGATAAGAACTCACTATTTGACAAAAATTACTGGGAAAACAATAGGACACAAACTACATATAGACCAAATTATCATACTTTATACCAAGATAAAGTTAAAATGGGTATATGATATAGACATAAAGGATGACATCATAAGCAAATTAGAAGAGCAAGGAATACTTTCCTTTTAAGATCTGTTGGGAAGAGAAAAATTAATAATGGAACAGGAAATAAAGAGCACTACAAAATGTAAAATATATAATTATGATTATATTAAATTAAAAAGTTTTGTGCAAACAAAACCAATGTGGCCAAGATTAATTAGAAGGAAAGAAAATTATGGGAAACAATAAATATCTCTGATAAAGACCTCATTTCTTAAATATAAGAGAATTGAGTCAAATTTGTAAGAAGACAAGCCATTAACCAATTGATAAATGGTCAAAGTTTTCAGATTAAAAAAAATCAAAGATATCTATAAACATATGAAAAAGTGCCCTAAATTACTTTTGATTAGAGAAATACAAATTGAAATAACTCTGAGGTACTACTTGAAACTTTTCAGATCGGCTAATATGACAAAAATGGAAAATGATAAATGTTGGAGAGAATATGGGAAGACTGCGACACGAATGCATTGCTTATGAAATTGTGAACTGATCCAACCATTCTGGAGAGCAATTTGGAACTAAGCCTAAAAGGTTATAAAACTGTGCATACCATTTAATCCTGAGTGTCTCTACTGGGTCTATATCCCTAAGTGATCATAAAAGAGGGAAAAGGAGCCATATATGCAAAAATGTTTGTAGCAGCCCTTTTTATAGTGGCAAAGAAACTGAAAACTGAGTGATTCCCATCAGTTGGGCAATAGCTGAATAAATTATGGTATAGAAATGTAATGTAACATTATTGTTCTGTAAGAAATGATTAGCAGGCTAATGTCAGAAAAGCCTGGAAAGACTTATATGAACTGATGCTAAGTGAATTGAGTAGAACCAAGAGAACATTGTACACAGCAACAACAAAATTGTGTGTTGTTCAACTGTGATGGACTTGATTCTCTTCACCAATGAGATGATTCAAGGCAATTCCAATAGATGTGTGATGGAAAGAGCTATCTACATTCAGAGAGAGAATGTGGAGACTGAATGTCAATCAAAGCATAGTATTTTCACTTTTTTGTTGTTGTCATTTGCTTGCTTTTTTTTTCTTTCTTGTGTTTTTTTTTCCAATTTGATGTATTTTTTTTTTTGCACAGCATGATGAATATAGAAATATGTTTAGAAGAATTGCATATGTTCAACCTATATCGATTTGCTTACTGTTTCAGGGAGATGGCAGGGGAGAAGAGATGAGAGAAATTTATCAGAAAAGGTTTGTCAGAGGTGAATAATGAAAACTATCTTTGCATGTATTAAAAAAAAAAGAAATACTATTTTCAAATGCATACTTATTAACTTTATTTTTTGTGTTTTTATTCCTTTTCTAATCTATTTTTTTTTCAAAATTGTGACTAATATGGAAATGTGTTTTATGTCATAGCACATATATAATTTATATTAAATTGTCTATCATTTTCAGAAGAGGAGAGGAAGAACAAATTTGGAACTCAAAATCTTGCAAAAATCAATGCTAAAAATTATATTGGCTTGTAATTGGAGAAAAATAAGATACTATTAAAAAAACAACAAACAAAAAAAGAGATCATTAGCAACCTTAGAGAGGGCAGTTTCAGTTGAGTGGTAAAGTTATTAACCAGGTTGCAAAAAATTGAGAAGTGAGTAGGAGGGAAGAAAGTGAAGGGAATGAAAATAGATGGCTTCTTTTTAATTACTTTTTTAAAACTGTGAATGTAATCATCAATAAAGACAAATGTTTAAAGACAAAAAGAAGCTACAGAGGTTATTTTTTTAAGTATGAAGTTCTATTATATAGTGCTTTTTAAAAGAAATTTAAGAAGATAGTAATGAAATCATTCTATTTGTCATCCTTTCTGTATTTCTTTTTCCTGTAAATCTTTCAGTGTTTACTGATTATTTTTTAGTTCATCACTACTCACTAACACCATTCTCTCTCTGTCTCTCTCTGCCCATCCCCTAAGTTTCTCCCTATTAACAAGTTTGTATAGTCAAGCAAAGCAAATTATCACATTGGCAATGCTTGTCTGATTTCTGTACCTTTTGGCCCATCACCATTTTCTAAGAGATAGGGAAGGGAAATGTTTTATAACCAGTCTTTTAAGATCCTGATTTACCTTTAAAAGAACTTGGAACTTAGACCCTTTTAAAGTTGTTTCTCTTTGGTTTTATTGTGGTCATAACCTAAATTAATCTCCTAGTTTTGCTCAGTTAACCCTCCTTCACTTCATACAGAGGCTTTCCTAATATTCTGAATCTGTTTTTATCATTTCTTATGATACAAAATTATATCACATTCGCAGGCAATGATATGTTCACCCGTTCTCCAATTGATGGACACCTATTTAATTTCTAAATCTGATAGAACAAATAGTCCTGCTATAAATATTCTGTACACATGAATCCTTTCCTTCTGTCCTTGATCTATTTACTGTACATGCCTAATAATAGTATTGCTGTGTCAAAGGCTATTCTCAGATTAGTGACTTTTTGGGTCTAGTTCCAAATTGTTTTCCACAATAGTTGAACCAATTCTCAACTCTATCAACAGAGTGTTAGTGTGCCTGTCCTCAGATGACCTCAATAACAATTGCTATTTTCTTCTTTTGTCATCTTTGATAATCTAATGGCTGTGAAGAATGTCAAAATTGTTTTAATTTACATTTTTCTTATTTTAAGTGATTTGTGACATTTTAAAATATGGTTTTTGATACTTTGGTTTTCTTCTATCAAAAACTGCTTGTTAATTTGACCTTTGACCAAATAAACTGTTGGGAGTTAGCTCTTATTTGTATTAGGTTTTTGCCTATTTGTACATTAGACCTTTGTGAGAGAAATTTGTCTTGAATATCTTCCTTAGAATTCTTTTCTGATTCTCACTACATTTATTATACTTATGCAGAAAAACTTTGACTTTTTATGTAATAAAATTACTTATTTAAATGTTTATAACAATCTTTATCCCTTGTTTAAATAAGAATTCGCCTTTTACCCTTATGAGTGAAAAATGTCTTCTTTCTTTGTCCTCTGACTTTTTTTATGCCATGATCTTTTATTGAACTGCATTTATAATGGGAGTTTTTTCATGTAGAATTTTTCTATACTAACAAAATAAAAATCCAGTTCCTTTGCCTCTTGACTATTTATATTTGGACAACACTTTCATCCTTTTTGAGTTGATTGTGGAATATGTTAATGGTGCAATGGATAAAGAACCAGACCTTGAAGACCCTTCTTAAGTTCAAATGTTGGCTCAGACACTTACTAGGTGTGTGACCCTGGGCAAGTCACTTAACACCAATTGCCTCAGCAAAAAACAAACAGAAATATGTAAACAATATGGAATAAGTGATCAGGCATCTAGGACCTCCTGGGGTATGAATACTTTACTTGTGATCCATGGTCCCATCACTCCCCACTCCCCAACCTCAAGCTCCTGCCCTGAGATCTATTGATAAATTTCAGGGGAACTGTAAACTAGAATGGAAAATAAAAGCAAAACAAACACCTACCTCTTTATTGTCACTGACCTCAAATGAAAATTAGTATTTCTTTCAACAATTTAAAAACATTGTTCTTAAAAAGACTCCACAAGCTTCAACAGAGTGCAGAGTTCATGATATACACAGAAAAAGAGTAAGAACTCACTGTCTAGGAAGAAGTCTTACAGTTTTCTGTAAAAGCAAGAAAATGGAAGGATTATAAAATAAAAAGATTTAGTTGAAGGAGAATCTGTTAATATTTTTAAAAGGGAGATAAGAAAGCACAATGCAAGAAGACAAAGGATGAAGATTTATGAGGGACAGGGTAGAGATGAATGGTAATAAGATAATAGGAATGACATCAGGAGAGGTAATTTTAACCAGGAAATCTTCATGTCTGAATCATAAGAACTAAGAGAGAAGAGTTTGGGAGTTTAATAACTGTAATGACCGCGTATTTAAAATCAGCCGGAGTCAGGAATTCAGGTTAAGGGGAAAATCTTCAATCTTTATTGAAGTGAAGAGATGAATAAGGATTGTGATAGCAATATGGGCAAGAAAGATTGCGATAGCAATATGGACAGCTGCGACAGGAAGCCAGCTAACAGAGAGGGATCTGAGCTGAAAAACCGTCGCAATGGCAATGCAATCAGTCTCTCCTTCCCCTTCCTTTTCCACTCCCCTGCCTCCACCCACCAAAATCATCATTTCCTATACAACACATCAGGACTTGTACAAAGAGTGGGCAGAGGCCATTCTTTCTCCAAGCTTATATATTAATAGAGTATGGTCCAATTATTATTTAGCCTCATGTGCTTGGGACCTCAGTGCATCAACTCAAGCCTCAGCCCATTACAAATAACCATATGACTAGAAGGTACCATTTGATTAGGCCTGCCATTTGCTTATGATGATGGTCCTATGATGAGGGAGAGGCAGGGGCAGTATGTTCCTTTTTACATAAAAAGAAGGAAAATTGAGATAAACATTGGGGATTCAGCTTATCTGGTCAAACTTCCTCACAAGACCTATATCCATTACTCATTTTTTAAAGACTTTATTTTATTTTATTTTTTGCTTTTGCCTCATTCTAAGAAGATAAAATGTTATTGATCTGCAATCTGAAGATATATTTCATGGGCGGAGCTGACTTCTACTAGAGTCTAGTGTCTAATATAACATTCAGGACTAGAAGAGGCCTACTATCTTGGGCTTTGGACTTGTGTAAGATGTTGGTGATAAAAGTTTTCCTGTCTGAGTGCTAAAGGATTATGGAAGGATAAGGGTTTGTTAAATTTCTTATTATTTGCACTAATTAATGCAGCATGGTAGCTTTTGTTGCTATTGTTATTTAATTTACTTTTTAAACTTTCCTCAAAGACTAAATAGTCTTTGGAAGGAAAATAGAGGACTCAAATGCTAAGCCAGCACTTATCCATTGGGAAAATTGCAAAATGATTCCTTAAACATGCACAGATCTTTATAGTTAACAGAGAAATGTTATATTCATTATCTCCTTTGATCCTCCAACAACACAGAGAGATGGACCAGACAGGAAATTTATCGACCCATTTCACAGGTGAGTAAAGAGAGACCAACAAAGTTTGCCTCAGAGCAAGTAAACAACAGAGACAGTAATAGAATCTAGGGTTCCTGACTTCCAATTTAGTTTATGTTTCTTCTTTCTTCTACCCTATTCCCTTTCCCATACCTAAAATAAACTCTTCTCACTCACTAAATCTGTCCTTCAAGCAGACCTAACCCATCTAATTAACTGATCACTTTGATATATTACATAAAGTTTTGTTGAGTAGTTTTCAATTGTGTCTGACACTTTGTGATCCAATATTGGGGTTTTCTTGGTAAAAATACTGGAGTGGTTTGAAATTTTCTTCTCTATTCTATTCTACAGATAAAGAAACTGAGGTAAATAGAGTTAAGTGACTTGCCAAGAATCACACAGCTAGTGTCAGATACTAGATTTGAATTCAGCTCTTCCTGACTGAAGGCCAGGTCCTCTGTCTACCATCATCTAACATAAAGTTGACCATCATAAAAACAGCTGTATTTGAAGACTCAGGAAGAGAGACAGAATGCCAAAGTAAAAAGAACTCTGGATCTGGAGTCAGAAGATTTGGATTCAGATCCTAGTTTTGCCACTTACCAAATATGTGATATTGGGCAAATTACTTTCTTTATAATCAGTTTCTTTATTCGCAAAATGGCATAGTGCATAAGCTAAATATAAGGGATTTATAAAGAATATAATGTTTGAGATAGCTAGATGGCACAGTGGGCACAGCATCAGCCCTGAAGTCAGGATGACATGAGTTCAAATCTGGCCACAGACACTTAAACAGCTACTAGTTGTATGACTCTGGGCAAGTCACAACTTCAATTGCCTTACCAAAAAAACAAACAAACAAACAAAAAACACCAAAAAACCAAAAACCAAAAAAACACACAAAAGTATATAATGCTTAATCCAAAGAAAAGAATCCCTAATAATCAAACCCTGTAATGGAATAAAGGTTTGGAAAATTTCTTGAATTCTTTTAGCTCCTTGTTGATAGAAAAGTTATTTTATAGCATTTTCACCTAGTATATTCCAATAGAAAACCCAATTTTTCCTTGAAAACAACTTGTGTTAATTCAACAGACACAAATTTGAAGGACTGTGATACAGATGGGTCAATTAAAGATTTTATACTATCCCCTCAGTAGCACAGGGGTAATCTACTCTAATTAAAACATTTGAGAAAATAACTTTAAAACCCATGTCAGGTAGCCTAATTCCAATTATATCAATAGCAAAACACAAATTAGCTTTCTTGTTGATCTTTATTCTTATCCAGGTCCTCGTTGTATTTTCTTCTTTAAATTCAAACTCATAAGCTTTAATCCTCTGAGGATCTTAGAATATTTTCTCCTGTGACTTTTTTTTTCTCTAACAGAATAAAAAAATTACAATTCAATTTACAACTGTCAACTGTTAAATGGAAAAGTGGCATTGCAGCATAACCACTGGAATGGATAAGAATGGGGAGATCATAACCTCCTAGCTCAAAAGGGTAGCAGCAAGCTATCAAACTCAATAAATTAAATTGATTCATAATATTCAGCCTTTTGCACTTCTGATACCCTTTTCTGCATATCCACTCTCTGATGAATTTACTTTAATTTAAGTCCCTTTTGGATTTTGTGATCAAAACCACCATATTTTTTTGAGGGGGGGGAGAAATCTTTTCCTTGCTCCAGAGCTAATGTAGTTAATTTGGCTAATTTGGCTCTTGGATCCATTTATTCGTAAATTTATACAAAGGTTTACTTTACCTTTCCTTGAAACTGAAACATGGGAAATACTTTAGTATAAAAAGGTCAAGATCTCTCACTGCATCTGAAGTTACCACCAGTCATTTTATTCTGTCTTGCCATAGTATAATACCAGAGAAACTGAGGAAAGTAGAGATTGGTTTTAATTTTTAATGTGGAAAGTTTAAGTTAGCTGACTGAATGGGACTACAATACAAAACATTCAGTACAGATAAACAAAGACAGAGAGCTTATATAGGGTTTTAACTAGTCATCTAGTTTTTACTAGAGTTTGCAAACAGAATACATTACCTGAGCATACAATTTTATAGGATAAGCAAAGGGAGATAGTCGGGGTGAGGACATTGGGTGGATAGACAAGCCATAATTCTAGGAAAAAATCATAACTTAAACCTGACAGGATAGGAGCCAAGATAAGAAGGTCGAGGACAGGAGACAGCAAGGTGTGGTGCAATACTCAAAAGGAGGGGAAATCATCCTAGCAAGTATAAATAATACACCTGGTATTTATGACACAATAGTATATTAAGAGGGGGTCAGAGCTTCAAGTTTTTTCTGGACTGTTTTCTAAACCCAACTTTCCCAGTCCTAATTGCAAGGAAGGGTTGGTGGCTATGGCTTATTATTCAGGGTTTAACAACAGGACTCCATAAGAAAGAGTGAGACTGATTACTATGCACAACTACTGCCTAACTATTTACTGGGACCCTCTTGATATCATCGATTCCTTTTAAGAATGAAAATGAACCACAATGACAGCAATAACAATTTCCCTCTCAATCATTGGATGCCAGCTTCTGAAATGGAGGTTCCCATTCTCTACAGAATCAATGCTTCAAGAAGAGACAGGACAGGGAAACTATCACAAATTGGTATATATCATTGTTCAGGAAAGGTACAGATAGCTTATTTATTAATATGAGTATATAATTAATAAACATAATGAGTATGTTCCAAATGGTGACAAAGAAAAGCAAGTAAGATAGTGCCTGCCCTCAAGAAATTTGCATTCAATCCTAGTAATCCTCCATTAAATAAGAGAATTAATAACTTGGAGAAATTTAAAAGAGGTCCACCCAAAGTAACAAGGAGTAGAAGATGGTTCCAATGAGGAAAGGTTTAAAACAATAGAATTGCAAAATCTGGGACAGAAGAGATGCAAGAGGAATGTTTAAGAAGAATGAGAACTATACTAAAATTGAAAAGAGATGTTATTAACCTAGTTTTGTCACTAATTTACTGTGTGACCTTAGTAAAAATGTATCATCAACCTTAAGTTCCTTATTCACCTAATAGGAAAGATAAGTACTGCTGAACAGAACTAAAGAAAGACTTGAAGCTCAGCTGAATGGGTCTGCTATAATTTCATTATTTAATCTTAACTGTTCTTCACTGAAGCAGGCAATTTATTTACTCCTTCCGAATTGCTTCTCTATCTTAATGTCCACAGAAGATATTCAAACTACAATTTCTCTCCTAAATTCAGACTCTCCCTATTGTCCTCTACTCAGGTTTAAGTGGGGCTAGATTCTTTGATTTGATTGCCCCAGGCTGGATAATTTAGAAGTATATCCTCCAGCCCTTATTAGAATGGTTCTACCTCTCATTGTAATGCTTATTTTTTTCACTAATTGTTAACCAATCAGAATTGATTGCCATCCTCAGGAATGGCACTCTTCCAAGAGCATATAAACTATAATTCATCACCATGATTCATCTTTTGGTCCAAGAGAAATGATTAAATGACCTTTCTTTCTATTATTAATATGATTAATTAACTAGAAACTATGTTTCTTAAACTTTTTGAATGGTCACAATCAAAATAGAGTAACCTATATATCTGGTACATAGTAATTACTTAATAAATCTATAAATAACTATATCTTGACTGATTAATTGTTGCACCCTTTTACAAGGCTAAGGACATATTAGTTCCCTAATAAGCACTTATTGATCAATTGTGACATATATTTAAAAGTAGATTGCAAATACTAAACAAGATGCTTAATTACTGCCTATCATTGATGAGGATGGCAGAAAGGATGGATTGGAGTTATTTCACAAGAGATTTGTGCACGTTATTGTGAGCAGTGCATTATTAGCAAGTGCTATGGAACTCCTTGCAGTTAATGTGGTGTAGCTGAAAGAATATTAGACTAGATGTCGGGAGACCTGGTTCAAGCTTTGATTTCGCCATTAACTTAATCTAGCACCTTCGATGATTTATATTACTTCTTTGGAACTTATTTTTATCACCTGTAAAGTAGATGATTAAACTAGATAATCCCTAAAGTTGTACTGTTTTAAGAGCTTTAAAACTTAAGAGATATGTATTTATGAGTTTTATGGCATATGAGAGTGTGGTGTTCTTCTTTAAAATATATAAAATAAGATGATGGTTCTCTCTGGGAGAGCGAGAAGGATTCTCGGGGAGGTTTTCTGGAGGCGGCCTTAGTTTCAGTTAAGAGTAAATAATCACCCAAAACGCAGCCAGGTGATAAAAGTTCAAATGTTTATTTCTCCTTCCAAGTCTTGTCTCTTTCCTTGGGCCCGGATAGCTAGATTCTTAGAGGCCTATCTCTCTGCTTGGTCCCAAGAGCTCCCTCCGAATGTCTCCAAATCCAAAGGTTTGTCCTTCAGCTTCTGCCTCTGCTTTCTTCAGCCTCCAGCCAGCACAAAGATGAATCTGTCTCTCTTGCCTTCCGAAGTAATTCTCTCCTGGCTCTAGCTCAACTCCGACTCTTGTGGCTTCTGACTTGACGCTCTCCTCTCCATGTAATTTGGCTGAATTCTGTCTGAGAGCCTCTGTCTGTATCTCATATAGGAGAGAGAAGAATTGTGGGATACTAGAGAGAGGGATTAAGGATTTTCTCCACAGTGCTCTCTGGCCCTAAGAGCTTCAAGGGAGGTGTGAATTCACAAAGTTACACAGTTAACTTTGTGAATCTCCCATACTTGTGAATTCCAATGAGTAAAGGTGTGAACACAAGCATTGTATCAATTAGTTCTACTAAGTACCTTGTTTCAGGTTCTGGCCCAAAACATCTTCTTGTAAGCTCAGATCAATAATCTATCAACTCTAATGAGTTAGCAGTTTGTAAAGATTCCAACATGGGGGAATGGAAGTTGTCCATGTAGACTTCAAATTCATTGCTGATGAGGTCTCTTGCTGATTTGTCATGATAAGAATGTGAGTCTCAGAAATCTTGAACCAACTTTGCTGAGAATTCTTTTTTGCAATTTTCAAGTTGCATGCTTTTTTTTTTTTTGCCTTAGCAAACTTAAGCTTTCTAGATGTTATATTTAGGTAGGTCTCATCTGCTCAGTCATTCAGCCCTCAGATTCTTTTGTCTTCATCAGCATTAGTGGATGGGAATCTGTCACAAGATAAAAGAGATGATTTGGTAATACTGAAAAGTGTTCAACACAGCATCAGAAAATTTGGGTTCAAAACCCAGCTATAAGTTGGATGACCTTGGACAAATTGTCTTATCTTACTTCCAAGAGCCTCAGTGAAGAAGCATGAAATAATGGGAAGAACACTGAGTCTAGGGACAGAGGTTTAAATCCTAGATCCTTTGAAAGAAAATATTTGTTGCTTATGTAGGAAATCATTGACCCTCTTGGTGTCATAGCTTCCTCCTCTGTAAAATGACATAGTAGACAAAACATTAAACCTAAAATTGAAAAAAAAATGAGTTCAAATACTTCTTTAAATACTATTGGCTATATAACCCTGGGCAAGTAACTTAATCTATGCCTGCTTCAGTTTTCTCATCTGTAAAATGAGAATAACTAACAATTACCTCATAGGGTTATAGTGAATACTAATTATTGAGATAATGGTAACATAGTCCATAACTCCTAAAGCATATAAATATCACACATAAATGCCAGCTATTACCATTATTCTTAATGGTATTAATAATTTCTAATAATAACTATGATCTTTACTTATAAAATGATAATAGCAACACTTGTGCCATCTACTTCACTTTATGGGCAGCAAGGCAGTATAGTGATTAGAATGTCTTACCAGACTTAAAATCGGGAAGACCTGAGTTTGAATTCTGATTCAAATATTGATTATCTTTGTAATTCTATCTAAGTTCATGACCTCAGCCACAGTGTTCTTATCTATAAAATGGAGAAAATAATAACTCATACCTCAGAGTGTTGTTATAAGAATCAAATGAAATAAAAGAGATTTGCAAATGTTAAAGTGCTATATAAATGTAAGCTATAGTTATAATTTAATGAGCAACTGTAAGGAATAAATAAGAACACTAGGAAATTCTTTGCCAATTTTAAAGCATTATGTATGTGCAAAGTATATATTTCAAGAAATTCAATTTAGCAACCAAACTAGTGTGTGTCTCTGCATGTGTTTCCTTATCTGTTCTCATAGCAAACAGGGCTTTGCAAAATGCAATATACGAATCCTGGTCTTTTGATTGATTTTTTTCTAAAAAGAATTAGCCTAAATGGCAAACCACAATAATATATGATGATACTATCTTCTCTTTACACTGATATTTCTAGTCCTTGGCTCACTGACAGACCAGTGACCTTTTCGATCCTGTTTCTTTCTAGTAGAGTTATGGTTTAAACAAATGGCAAGATATTCAGTCAGAATTTGAGTTGCCTCTGAAAGAAAAAGTCTCATTTCATCTTTGAAATAGCACACATGCACACACACACACACACACACACACACACACACACACAAGATCTAGAACTTCAGTGGCCAGTATATATCATTTGGCTGCTTCTCCTCTCATGCCAGAGTACATGATCAAAGGATAAAATTTTACAGCTAAGGAAGCTGAGTTCCATAGAAGGAAAGTAGCTTGCTGCTGTGGATATGCTTGCATAGGCTGTTTATTCCTAGTTGCATTTTTCAAAAAGAAATAGAATAATTGGAAATCTGATATAATTGTACTAGGTAGGTTCTACTAGGACAACAACTGCTGTGGGCTCATTTAAGTCTTACAAGAATTATCTTTAGTAGGAAGGTAGCTTGCTCAATTAAAAAATCCTTGCAGTCTGAAATCTTGTTTTGATGACTTAATGATGAATTAATTAATGAATAAAGAACATTTATAAACGCTTTTGATGCATGAGGAATTGTGCCAAGTTCTGGTGTTACAGATTTTTTTTAAAAAGTAGCTGTTTCTACCTTCAAGGAGTTTACATTCTAAGTAGGGAAGACAAAAGATAAAGGAAAGTAAAAGGAAACAGAAATGATCGATAAAGTCACAGAGCCATTGTCTGATGTCCTTTTCAAGAACAGTCATGTTGATTTGATTACTATTCTTGAAATAAAAGGAGGAAAGCTAGAAAAAGGCAGGGGCAGAAGGGTCAAAGTGGGGGAAAGGAGACACATAAATCATTGGAAGATGGTTGGAAGAATATAAGAGGGATGAAAGAATGGGTCATGTAGAAATGGTGAAAGATCATTGATCAGAAGCCCGTGTTCTCAGATCAATGGAAGGAACATTCTGTCAGAGGTAAAATCTGGAGATTCAATTCTCCCTCAGATCTTAAGAGTGGTTCTTCCTCAAAATGGATATCAAGTAGATATTGTTTGACTTAAAAAATACATCCAATAAAATTCTAATTCCATCTGAATTTCTGAGTTGTAGTTCATGGACTAAAATTTATTTTGTTTATATATCATCTGTACTTATCTATGAAATGTGATGCTTCTTATTAGTTGAATACAAGTTCCTTGGGGCCTAAAGAGGAACAAAAAAGGAAATATTAAAAATTAGAGAAGAGATAGAAAAACCGAACTTCCTCTCATTTCCCCCACCAAAAAAACTTCCTGATGAAATGAAGAATAAAACTAAAAGTTTGTTTTTTGAAAAAAAATGAGAAAATTCATAAATCAATAGCCAATCTGGTCAAAAAGAAGAGGAGGGCAAGAATTAAACAAAAAGAGCAAACATTGTAAAGTCAGAAAACCAGAAGAAACAAAAAGGAATGATAAGAATCTTCCATACACAGTTATATGCTATGTATATTCCCCACCCCCTATAAAAGAATGTCTTCAAATATATAAAATAACCAAATTAGTATAACATCTAATAAAAGTCAAATAAATCAATATCAGAAAAATAAATATGAGTGACCTATTAAAAAAGTATTAAAATGGGGACGGTGCAATTCAGAAAGTTCTTGGTCCTGATGGTTTTCACAGGAAAATATAAAACCTTTAAAGAATAATTAGTATCATTACTAAACATATTATTCCCAAAAATTAAAAAAGAAAGCACCTTGCCAAGCATTGTTACAAGACATATGTAGTCCTAATGCCTAAACCAAAAAAGGATAAAATACAGAAGATTTATAGGTCAATATAATTAATAAATTGGGGAGCATCAAAAACAATGGAGCAATCCAGTGTGTGATAAAATAGAAAACATAAATTACTTAGGAAAGAACTAGTTATTTGATAGAAACTGTGAAGCAGTCTAGTATGAATTGATTTAGACCATTGATTCATACTATATTCCACAATATATTCTAAGTTAATATTTGACCTAATATTCAAAATAATAACATAAAAAAGCAAAGAACAACAAATCATATATTTCTCAGAGCTACCAATGGGAGATTTTTTTTAAGTTTTCAACATTCATTTTTACAAGATTTTGAGTTCCAAATTTTTTTCTCCTTTCCTCTTCTTCCTTCTCCCTCACAGTAAGCAACCTTATATAGCACACACACACACACACACACACACACACACACACACACACAATCATGTAGAACATATTTACCCTTTAGTCATCTTGGGAAAGAAGAATCTTGAGAAAGGGAGTGAAAAATCCAACTTGAAAGTAACATGCTGATATACTGCAACATATCTAACATATATAGGACTGCTTGCCATCTAGGGGAGGTGATAGAGGGAGGGAGGGGAAAAATCGGAACAGAAATGAGTGCAAGGGATAATGTTGTAAAAAAATTACCTTGGCATGGATTCTGTCAATATAAAGTTATTATTAAATAAAATAAAATATTAAAAAGAGAGAGAGAGAAAAAGAGAAAGTAATATGCTTCAATCTGCATTCAGACTCATACATATTTCATTCTCTGGATGTAGATAGCATTTTCTACCATGAAACTTTTGGAATTGTCTTGGATCATTGTATTGCTGAGAAGAACTAAGTCTATCATAGTTGATCATCCCACATGTTACTCTGTATAGTGTTCTCTTGATTCTGCTAACTTCACTCAGTTTCAGTTCATCTAAGTCTTTCCAGGTTTTACTGAAATCTGCCTGATTATCATTTCTCATAGCACAATAGTGTTCTATTACATTTACCTAGCACAACTTGTTCGGCCATTTCCCAATTGATGGACATCCTCTCAATTTTCAAGTGTCTGCCACCACAAAAAGAGCTTCTATGAATATTTTTGTATATGTAGGTCCTTTTCCTTTTATGATGATCTCTATAGGATACAGATCTAGAAATAGTATTGTTGGATCAAAGGGTATACAGTTTGATTATCCTTTTAATATATTTCCAAATTGTTCTCAAGAATAGATGGATCAACCCACAACTCCATAAACAATGCTTTAGTGTTCTAATATTAATGGGAGATGTTTTTGACCAAATGAGGGATAGAAGTAATTATAAAAGACTAAACTAATAACTTTGTCTAAAAATGAAAATTTCTGTGCACACAACATTAATACAATCAGAATGAGAAAGGAGTAACTTATTTCTGTGAGAAAAAAAAACATTTATATATTGAATTTCTCTAATTATGTTTTGGGATTCAAGATACATAAACAATCAATAGCAATATAAATGTGCATATACACACAGACATGAATAAATAACACAAATACCCCAAAGGCATTCCTCAATGGATCCATGGCCAGAGTATACGAATAAATAGAAACATTTTCCAAAAGAACTGCAACCTAATAACTATACAAATGAATTCTTCAAATCACTAACAAGGGAAATGCAAATCAAAGTAATCTCCAAGTTAATTTTGCACTATACAATTTGGCAAAGATGACTAAAAATGGTTATATTTAATGTTGAAGGAGTGCACACGAGTACATTATTGATGGAGCTGAGAATTAGTATGATAATTTTGAAAATCAATTTAGAATAATGCAAAGGGACAAATGTATACTATGTAAATAAATTATGCAAATGATATTATTAAAATATTCATTCTCTTTGACACAGAGATTTTACCAGTGAGATTATATGCTGAGAAGATCCTTAATAAGAAGGAAGGTTCCATATACTTAAAAATATTTATAGGAATCTTTTTTTTTGTTTTTGTGACAGAAAATACTTAGAATAAAAAAAGATGCCTGACAAATGAGAAATAGTTAAACAAACTGTACATAAATACAACTGAATACCACTTCATTACTTTAAGAAATGAATGTGATGAATACAAAGAAACATGGACAGTTCTCCATGAACTGATGTAGAATGAAGAAATAAAGAATCAATATATATGACTGCAACCATGTAAACTTGAAAGAACCACCAAAAATTTTAAAAGTAAATATTTCACAAGAAAAATTATGAGCATGGCTGGAAAGAAGATTTATGAGAAGATAACTCAATTCTTTTGTGGAGGCATAAAGTATGGTATATTGTACATATTTTCAGACTTTTTCAATGTATCGATCAATTTTGCTTAATTTTTTCCTCTTTTCAGTTGTAGATCTCTAAAAATATGTTAATTATGTGAGATAACTTCTCTGGGAAAAGAACAAGAAAGAATAGTTGAGAAAGTTATGGTGATATAAAAAAAAGACCATTTAAAAAAAAAAAGAACAAAACAATGTTATCACTAAAATCGCTCAGTTTTTTTGTTATTTGGTTCTTGCCTACCTACTTTTTATATATTCTCTTTTCTAAACTTGTACTTCTTCTCTACTCTATTAACCTTATGCAGTTGTACTCTCCATATTTGGGTGGGCCAATGTATTACACAGAACTCACACACACTTGGATATAAGTGACTTAACTGGTTCCCAAATAGTATCTGATTTTTTCCCAGCTCCATGTCAAGAAAATTTTCAGCTTTCATATTTATGAGATTTTGAATTCCAACATATTCTCCCTCCTTCCCTCCCTCCTCTTCTCCAAAGATGATAAGTGGCTTAATATATTTTATATATGTGCTATCATGTAAAACATATTTCCACATTAGTCATGGTTGTAAAATAAGAAATAGATCAAAAGAAAAAAAAACATGAGAAAGAACAAAGTAAATGAAAAAAAAAAGCTTTACATTGAATTCAGAGTCCATTAATTCTTTATCCAGTTCTGGATAGCATTTTCCTTCGTAAGTCCTTTGTGCTTGTCGTGGATCATTGTGTTGCTAAGAAGAGCTAAGTCAATCATAACTGATCATCCCACAATGATGCTAATATTGTGTACAATGTTTTCTGGAACTTCTCATTTCACTTTCCATCAATTCATACAAATCTTTCCATGTTTTTTTTTTTTTTTCTGAAATCTGCCTGTTCATCATTTCTTATTGCACAATAATATTCCATTATATTCAGATACCATAGCTAATATTGAGCTAATAAATAAATCTTTTTATAAGATTTTTATGAGATAGTTAAGCCAATGATTAATTTAAAAAAAAAAAGAAAAAAAGAAAACCAAATAACCATCATCAAAAATGAAAAGAATGAAGCAGCCCCCAAGAATAAGTAATTAAAGCAATCATTAGGAAATATTTTTCCTAATTATGTACCAATAAATCTGACAATCAGAACAACATTAATGAATATTTATGAAAATGTAAATTACCTAGATTAAAAGAGAAGGAATAGACATCCTAAATAACTCCATTTTAGAAAAAGAAATTGAACAAGCTATTAAATTACTCCCTAGGAAAAAATGCTCAGGCCTAGATGGATTCACAAGTGAATTCTATCAAACATTGGAAGAACAATTAGTTCCAGGACCATATAAAGTACTTGGAAAAATAGGCATAGAAGAAGCCCTACCAAATTCCTTTGATGATAGAAATATTTTGTTGATACCTAAACTAGAAAGAACTAAAATAGAGAAAGAAAGATAAAGGCCAATTTCCCTAATGAATATTCATGCAAAAAATTTGAATTAACTATTAGTAAAGCAATTAGAGCAATATATCACAAAGATTATATACTATGATGAGCTGTGATTTATATCAGGGATACAGTGTTAGTTCAATATTAGGAAAACCATTAACATAATTGATCATATCAATAAGAAAACCAGGATTTATCATATTATTATCTCAATAGATGCTGAAAAAGCTTTTGATGAAATATAGCACCTATTCCTATTAAAAATACTGGAGAACACAGAAATAAAAGGAGCATTCCTTAAAATGAAAAGCAGTATCTATTATCAACAAGTGTTATCTATAATGGGCATAAGCTAGAAACCTTCCAAGTAAGTGAAACGAGGGTGCCATTATCACCACAGTTATTCAATATAGTACTAGAAATGTAGTATTTAGCAATAAGAGAAGAAAAATTTGGAAAAGCAATGAGGAAACAAAACTATCACCATTTGCAAATGATATGATGATATACTTAGAAAACCATGAGCATAAACTAAAAAAATTATTTGAAATAATTAGCAACTTTAGCAAAATTGCACTGTATAGAAAAACACCAAATGAATTATCAGCATTTCTTTATATGATCAGCAAAGCCAAGCAGCAAGAGATAGAAAGAGAAATTCCATTTAAAACAACTGTAAACAAATACTTAGGAGTCTACCTGCCCAGACAAGCCCAGGGACTAGATGAATGCAATTACAAAACACTTTTCACACAAATAAATCATTTCTATAATAATTTTAATAACATATTTGTATGTTTGTATAAATAAATATTTGTATAAATTCAGTTAATGAAATTAATAATTTGCCCCTTACAATTATCTTCTGAGGTAGATATTGTTATTTTCATTTTACAAAAGAGAAAACTGAGGTTGAGAGATGATAATTGACTTGCCAGGGGCAACATAGGTAATAAGTGAGTGAGGAGGAATTCAAACTTAGATTGTTTTGAGCCAAATCCTCAGAAATTCTCTACAATACTACTTCTTTCTTGTTATGTCCTCTATCACAAGACTACTTTGGCTACAAGTGATCTTTCCATACTCTGACCTGTATTTAGCCTTTTTGTTGTGGTTTACTTCTTTTAAGAACTTGTAATACTATATTTCATGGTATAATTATGCATGCCCTTGCCCTATGTTTGAGTCTTGGATTCCCCTTAAGGAGAGGAATTGTGTCTTCATCTTTGCATCTGTAAATGGCAAGCACAATAACCTGCATTATTTATATGAAATCAGAAGCTCATAAGGAAGAGAGATGATGTACCCTCTCTTTTACTACTGAATTAAAATCAGCCTTTGAGAAGACAAGAAGGGCAAAGTACAAAGAAGCCTCACTGGATTAAAAGTTTGTCGGTTTCATTATTAAAGGTACCACCTCTCACCCTGTTGCCCCCAAATTCTGTCTGAAGACACTTACTAACTAAGAGATCCTAGACAAATCACTTAACCTATTTAAGAATCAAACAAAATCTGGGGCAGCTAGATGGCATAATGAATAGAGCACCGGTCCTGAAGTCAGAAGGACCTGAATACAAATCTGACCTCAGTCACTTAATATTTCTTAGCTGTGTGACCCTGGGCAAGTCACTTAACTCTAATTGCCTCAGGGGAAAAAATTAAATAAGAAGGATCAAACAAGATCATATTTACAAAGGTGCTTGCCAGTTTTAAAGCATTGTACAGATGTTAGCTAACTAAAAATAAATATATATTTATCATAAAATAAAAATAAATATATTTAAAATAAAATATAAAAGTTTGTTATTAAAAATTGAACTGCAGAGAAGAAGAAATAATGAATATGTTTATGAATCTAGCATCTATTTAAAATCTACTGTAAACATCTAGTTATACTTGAGGGTAAGGGAATCCATATGCTGGGCCAATAAGATGTTATGCCAGTTATGAAATTCTAGAGTTCCAGCTTCTACCCTTTGCTAAGCATAGGGTCATGTTTAGATTAAATGCTAATGAAAATCCTGATGGCATAAATTGTCTAACAAGCTTTGCCACTAGACTGTGAGTTCCTTTTTGTTTTTAAGTCCTTCTATCTTTTTCATATCTTAGGTTTGAATTCTTCAAACAATTTCTTTTTCACTATCAAACCAATGGATTTTGATTCATAGCTTATTTTTTAAAAAACATAATTCAGATTGATTGTTCCATATTTATTTTTTAAGATACTAAAATAAAATGAAGATGGAAAAAGAGGTGTGTGTAAGTATGTGTGTGTATGTATGTTTGTGTGCTTTTGTAATAAGCAACTGAAGTGTCGATCTCTCTCTTCTTTATTGAGTGACCCCTTCTTTCCCCTAACTTGCCCTCAGGTATTTCTAAAAGCTGGCTTCATGCCTACTAATCAGCCTGCAGCATACTCAGTATCAGATATTTATTGCTCCTATTACAAAGGACAAATAGCCACCACCATTACAACAATTTTCCAGGCCGGGATTGAAAAGTGAAAAGAGATTTATTTTTTATCTTTATGTATATTTTGTCTTGGCCTACTATTTCCCCTTTTCCCTGAGAATATTTACCTCAATAGTTCAATACTGTGTTGAATAATTATTTGAGAGAACTTTTAAAAAGCTTTTTGATCCTTAGAGATCTGTAGATTTATTTCCATACGAATTGGTAATTTTGTTATAAAGTACTTCTTAAAATTAAAAGAAAATGCCATGAAGGAAAAAGACTTCAGTTCAACCAGCATGTGATTAGAATGGACACCAGAAACATAAACAGAACCCTAATTAAGGAATTCTCTTCTACTTCATCTCTTTCGTGTACATCAGCTCTGCTGAGCCTTGAGCTATCTCTTTAAACATTATTTTTAGATAGTTCTAACTCTTTGTTCTTATAAAGTAGCATTACTTCCAAAACTGGTTGCTGTAAGGTAGAGGATTAGGAGACTTGTCAGGACCATGATATAGGTTCAAGGCATTTGTACTTCCAAGGAATCCATGTTTGAGTACATCTGTTCAGTTGTTTCAGTCATGTCTAACTCTTTGTGACCCCATTTAAGGTTTTCTTAGCAAAAACACTAGAATGATTTCTCATTTCTTTCTGCAGCTTATTTTACATATGAGGAAACTAAGGCAAACAGAATTTCATGACTTGCCTGTGATTGCACAGCTAGTAAGTGTCTGAGGCCAGATTCGAATTGAGGAAAATACATCTTCCCAGTGCCAAACCTGGCACTCTATCCACTGTGCTACCTACCTGACCTTGAGTATCATCTATTGAACTCAAATCTTGAACCAAGAAACATGGATTAGTTATTTTATTAATAAACTGCACTTTCTTTCAGGATACAAATTTTAGTTTTTCAGTCTACTCTGAGCATTTACAGAATGCTTCTTTGATCATAAGGTTGACTAAATCTGCTGGTCAACCTTCCCTAATGATATATGTATGACTCTCATGCCCTGGATAATACTGATTCTGGAGACCTGTCATGACTTCATAGGGATTTTTTCCTAGAAGCAATTCAATGTCAATTAGCAGATAGTCTAGAGCAAAGCTTCTTAAAGTGTGGGTCACAACCCCATGTGGGGGTCTTATAACTGAATATAAGGGTCATGAAATTATGATTTATTTACAGTAAATGTTTGATTTGTATACTACTTTATACACCTATGTACATAGGATTCTATAAAAATTTCTCAGGTGAAAAGGAGTCACAAGTTGAAAAAGTTTAAGAAGCCCAGGTCTAGAATTTAATAAGTTAGTGAATCTCTAACCTTATATCAGGGGAAGCTCAGTTTGATGGTGAAAGCAAAGTACAAAGAATTTTCTGAATTCGATGGATACTGTGGTCACAGTGATCCTGTAGGATTGCAAATGATAAGATATTTGATCCACATTGAATTATCTTCTAGTTCTACAATTCTGGAGAGCAATTTGGAACTATGATCAAAAATTTATCAAACTGTGCATATCCTTTAACCCAGCAGTGTTTCTACTGAGCTTATATCCCTAAGAGATCTTAAAGGAGGGAAAGGAACCTACATGTGCAAAAATTTTATGGGAGCCCTTTTTGTAGTGGCCAGAAACTGGAACCTGAATGTATGTCCATCAATTGGAGAATGATTGAATAAATTATGGTATATGAATGTTATGGAATATTATTGTTCTATAAGAAATGACTAACAGGATGATTTCAGAGAAGCCTGGAGAGGCTTACATGAACTGATGCTAAGTGAAATGTGCAGAACCAGGAGATCATTATATATGGCAACAACAAGACTATATGATGATCAATTCTGATGGACATGGCTCTCTTCAACAGTGAGATGATTCAAACCAGTTTCAACTGTTCAGTGATGAAGAGAGTCATCTACTCCCAGAGAGAAGACTATGGGAACTGAATGTGGACCACAACATAGAATTTTCACTCTTTCTGTTGATGTTTGCTTGTATTTTATTTCTTTCTTAGTTTTTTTTTTTTTTTCTTCTTGATCCAATTTTTTGCAGGGAGCAATAACTATATAAATATGTATACATATGTTGGATTGTCTGACATCTAAGGGAGGTGGTGGGGGGAAGGAGGGAAAAACTTGGAAAGTTTTGCAAAAGTCAATGTTGAGCTCTTCAACAATGAGATGATTCAGACTTCCGGCCAAGATGGCGGAGAGGAGGCACACAGCTGTGTAAGCTCCGTGTTTTCTCTCATTACCCATTTCATTACAAGCCTCTGAATTAATGCGTGACTGAAAAAAAACCCACAAATAGTTACCAAGAGAAGCCATCCTTGAGATTCGCCAGGAAAGGTCTGTTTTTGCTCGAGGGCGGGGATGGTTTTAGATTGGGCACAGGCTGAGGGCAGCGGCAGTGAGAGCATGGGAGCAGACTGGAGTGGGGGTGGGGTGTGATCACAGCTGTGGGGAGAGCTTTGATATAGGACTGGATACTTTGTCCTGGCATCAAGCCAGCAGCCCAGCAGAGAAGCTAAAAATACCCGGGGGTGAAGAATACAACCCCGAACAGCTGGAGTCTCTCGGGACCTGGCCACCCTCCCCCACAGTGTCTCAGCATGCTCTCGGAGTCTCAGAGCGCAGGTTCAGCATAGTCCCACTAGTGCCTCATTGCTGCCCCTGCAGTCTGTAGAAGAAGCTCAGTAACACCACCCAGCCCCTCCCCCAAAAAAGCAGACTCCATTTAAGGTTTTTTTCTTTTTCTTTTTTTCTTTGCTAGTTTGTCTTTGATTCTTTGACAAAATGAGCAAAAAAATGAAGAGGACTTTAACCCTTGACAGCTTCTACAGAAAGAGAGCAGACTCTAAATCCTGAGGAGTTTAAAAACAAACTGTCTCCAGGTGAATCCCCAAAGGAGGAGATCATCTGTTCCTCAGCACAGATGAACCTCATAGAAGAAATTAAAAAGGCTCTCACAAGGGAGCTAGAAGAAAAATGGGAAAAGGAGAGGGAGGCTTGGCAAGAGAGGCTGGAGAAGTCATCCCACTCATTTAAAGAAAGAGTGGATAAAGAAATAAAATCCTTGAAAAATAGGATTAGTGAACTGGAAACAGAAAATACCTCTCTAAAAAACAAAATTGGTGAAATGGAAAAAAATTCCATAGAACAAAAGAACTCAATTGGACAATTAGAAAAAGATTTTTAAAAAGTGAGGGAAGAAAATACTTCATTGAAAATCAGAATTGAACAAATCAAATTGAATGACTCGAGGAGACAAGAAGAATCAGTCAAGCAAATCCAAAAAGATCAAACAATGGAAAAGAATGTGAAATATCTTCTAGGGAAAACAATAGACCTGGAAAACAGATCCAGGAGAAACAATCTGAGAATCATTGGACTCCCAGAAAAGCATGATGAAAAAAAGAGCCTGGACACTATTTTCCAGGAAATTATCAGAGAACTGCCCAGAAGTCATAGAAACAGAGAGTAAAATAGACATTGAAAGAATTCATCAATCACCTACTGAAAGGGATCCTAAAATCAAAACACCAAGAAATATAGTGGCCAAATGCCAGAACCCTCAGACAAAGGAAAAAATATTGCAAGCGGCTAGAAAAACCCAATTCAAGTATTGAGGAGCCACAATAAAGATCACCCAGGATCTGGCAGCATCCACATTAAAGGATCGAAGGGCCTGGAATATGATATTCTGAAAGGCTAAGGAACTTGGTATGCAACCAAAAATAACTTACCCAGCGAGAATAAGCATCTTTTTCCAGAGCAGAAGATGGACATTCAATGAAGTAAGCGAATTTCACCCATTTTTGATGAAAAAGTCAGAACTTAACAAAAAGTTTGATCTACAAATATAGAACTCAAGAGAAATCTAAAAAAGGTAAAGATTAATCTTGGGAACTATATTTCTGATATAAAGATGTATAAAGAATACATGTATACCTTGTTCTAGAAACTAGATGTGGAAAGGACATTGTACCAGAAAAAGGGTAATGTGGGGACACTGCATCTCATGAAGAGGCAAAGGAAACCTATTATATCTGAGAGAAAGAATGGAGGGGGATGAATATAGTGGGCATCTTACTGCCTTCAGAATTGGCTTTAAGAGAAAAAATTTAGACATATTCAATCTATGGTGAAACTTCTCCCACCTCATTGAAAAGTGAGAAGGGAAAAGTGAAAAGGGCAGGAATAAGCTAAGTGGAAGGAAATATGGAAACTGGGAGGGAAAGGGGTAAGATAGGGGGAGAAACTCTAAGGCGGGGGGGAGGGATACTAAAAAAAGGAGGGCTGTGAGAAGCAAGTGGTGCTCACAAGCTTAATACTGGGAAGGGGGGTAAGGGAGAAAGAAGGGAGAAAAACAATGAGATGATTCAAACCAATTCCAATAATTCAGTGATGAAGAGAGCCATCTACACCTAGAGAGAAGACTATGGGAACTGAGTGTGGCTCACAATATAGCATTTTCACTCTTTTTGTTGTTTGCTTGCATTTTACTTTGCTTCTTTTTTTTCTTGTGCAGCACAATAATTGTATAAATATGTATACATATATTGGATTTAACATATTTCTACCATATTTAACACATATTGGACTACTTGCCATCTAGAGGAGAGCATAGGGAAAGAGGGGAAATTGGAACACAGGGTTTTGCAAGGGCTAATGTTGAAGAATTGTCCACTGTTTTGAAAAAAATGCAAAAAAAAAAAAGTATTCCAAAAAAAGAAAAGAAAGAAATGGAGGATCATGGTAAACTCTAGCTGTTAAGAGAACTGGGTTCAAATTCTCTGTCTTTAATTAACTGTTTTAATTAACTTACAGAATATAGTAATAATATATTAATAGATACATATTTGGGGAAAAGAAAAAACAAACAAAGCTATGGTTAAACTGTATAAGGAATAAGATAAAAGCTATTGACACTGATTCATTTTAAGTACTAGAAAACTAACAGAGAAAAGAAGACCTGAAAATTTTGTGATTTAGTGGAGCAAAATCCTTGGTCAAACATGCATTGGCTTAGATGGCCAGAGGTTATCTTTCTGATACTAAGATTATGTGAATAAGAAAAATAATACTAATTATAGTCATTTATGTAAACTGAATGCCATTAATGCCTGATTGTCATGAAACAATATATTATCCCCTAGCACATGTCAAGTAACCTTGATTATAGCAAGTTTGTTATCAATACCAACTTTTACTTTATATGCTTAGTTGTATTTTATTAAAACAAAAAGAAAAGAAAACCTGAGTGCCTGGCATAAGGAAATTCTGGTCATGTGTATCTTGTTGCTCATCTTACTTGGCTTTGAGGTCAAGACTTGAAAGAATAATACAGAACTACTCCTTTAAGCAATTCAGCCTTTAGGGTATTTTCAACAAATTCTCATTTCCAACACCAAGGGATCAAGATGCCTTCGCAGAGATCCACTGATCTCCCAACCTTCTAATATAAAAAAAAAGGAAATCAGGGTAAGAGGAAAAAACATTTTGGTTTTGGAAAAAGTTGATTAATCTATAAAAATAAAATATTGGCGACTGCTAAGATTGATTTTTCTGATCTGGGTCTAGTTTCTTAGAAACTAAGAAAACTAAGCAAAACTGTACAGCATAACATGTCTGATTTTTTTTTCTAATTCTGTCACTTCACATCTTAGAAATTTTGTTTGATATCAATTCTCAACCATTTATTAAGTGCCAATTATGTGCTAGGCATTGTGCTAGATTCTGTGAATACAAAGACAAAAATAAAAATATCTCAAAATTCAAAAAAAAAGTCTGATTACCGTATGATTTCTATAGGTTTTGTTATTGATATGGTCAATTATGGTAATAGTTTTCCTGATATTGAATCAACTCTGCATTCCTGGTATAAATCCCACTTGGTCATAGTATATTATCCTACAGATAAGTTGTTGTATTCTCTTTGGTAAAATTTTATTTAAAATTTTCACATCAAAATTCCTTAGGGAGGTTGGTCTATAATTTGCTTCCTTTGTTTTGGCTCTTCCTGGTTTAGTTATCAGTGCCATATTTGTGTCATAGAAGGAATTTTGCAGTACTTTTTTTTTTTTTTTTACATAGTTTACCTACTAGCTTATATACTATTGGAATTAATTGTTCTTTAAATGCTTCATAGAACTCACTTGTGAATCCATCTGGGTCTGGAGATTTTTTCTTAGGGAGTACATTAATGACATGTGCAATTTCTTTTTCTAAAATGGAACTAATAAGGTATTTTATTTCCCCTTCTTTTATCCTGGGCAATTTATATATTTTGTAAACATTCACTCATTTTGGTTAGATTGTCAGACTTGCTGCCATAGAATTAGGTAAAATAACTCCTAATTATTGCTTTAATTTCTTTTTCATTGGTGGCAAGCTTCCCCCTTTCATTTTTGATGCTAATGATTTGGTATTTTTCTTTCCTTTTTCTGATCAAATTAACCAAAGATTTATCTATATTGTTTATTCTTTCATAAAACCAACTTTGTTTTGTTTGTTATTTCAATAGTTTTCTTTGTTTCAGTTTTATTAATCTCTCCTTTAAGTTTCAAAATTTCTAATTTGGTATTTAATCAGGGTTTTTTAGTTACATGCCTATTTTATTGATCTCCACTTTCTCTATTTTATTCACGTAGCTATTTAAAAATATAAAATTTCCCCTAAGCAGTTTTTAGGCTGCATCCCATAAGTTTTGGTATGTTATTTCATTATTGTCATTCTCTTGGATGAAATTGTGTATTGTTTCTATGATTTGTTGTTTGACCCACACCTTCTTTAAAATTTGATTATTTAATTTCCAATTGGTTTTTATTTTATCTTTTGCTGGCCCTTTATTGAATATAATTCTTATTGCATTGTGGTCTCAAAAGGAAATATTTATTATTTCTGCCTTTTTGTATTTGATTGTGAGGTTTTTAAGTCTTAATACATAGTCAATTTTTTTAGATGCCATGTACTGTTGGAAAAAGGTATATTCCTTTATGTCCCTATTCAATGTTCTCCAGAGGTCTATCATATTTAGGTTTTCTAGGATCCTATTAATCTCCCTAGTTTCTTTCTTGTTTATTTTGTGGTTGTATCTGTCTGATTCTGAGAGGGGAAGATTGAGGTTCTCTTCTTACTAGAAGAGTTTTGCTATCTATTCTTCCTATAATTGGCTTAAAATCTTTTCTTGGAATTTGGCTGTTTTATCATTTGGTGCATACACATTTAGTATCATTACTACTTCATTGTTTACTGTACTCTTTATCAAGATGTGCTTTCCTTATTCTTTCCCTCTTTCCCCTACTTTCTTTAGAGTGTTAGATAAATTTCTATACCCAATTGAATGATTAAGTTATTCCCTCTTAGTACCAAAACTGATAAGGTCAAGCTTCAGACAATGCTCATCCCCCTCTTTTTCTTCCCTTAACTATAACAGGTCTTTTGCACCTCTTCATGTGAACTAATTGTCCTATTATACCTCCCCTTTCCTCTTTTTCCAGGTCAGAACTTTTTCTACCCCTTTAATGTCTTTTTTTTTTGATGTCATCACATCAGAGTCCATTCATAATCACACAATCAGTTCATGTGATGTCCCCCTCTATCTGCCTCAACAACAGATATAGTTCTCAAGAGTTATATTCTTTTCTGATCTAGTTATATCACTGTTTAACCTTTAAATATATGTATATATTTTTATGCTGTTTACCTTTCTATACTTCTCTTTGAGTCCTGTGTTTGTGGATTAAATTTTATGTTTAGTTCTGTTTTTGTTTTTAATAAAAATGACTGAAAGTCTCTTACTTCATTGAAGCTCCATTGCCTCCACTGAAAGAATGTTGACTCTCCCTGAGTAGTTAATTCTTGGTTGTAACCCCAGGTCTTTTGCCTTCAGGAATATGGTACTCCAGGCCCTCTGATCCTTTATGGTAGAGGCTGTCAGATCCTGGGGTAATTTTGTTTGTTGCTCCTTGATATTTGAATTGTTTTTGTCTGGCAGCTTGCAATATTTTTATTCTGATTGCAATTTTGGAGTTTTCCAACAATGCTCCTTGAGATTTTCTTTGTGGGATCTCTTTGCAAAGGTGATTGATGGATTCTTTCAATCAATATTTCCCCCTCAGATTCTAGAATATTAGGACAATTCTTCTCAATGATATCTTGTTAGAATCCTAACAAGGCTCTTCTTCTTTTTTTTTTTTTTGTCATGGCCTTCAAATAGGCCAATGATTTTTACATTGATTCTTCTGTATTTATTTTCCAGTTCAGCTGTTTTTCCAATGAGACATTTCACATTTTCTTTCTTTTTAAATTCTTTTTAGTTTGACTGATCCTTGCTGTCTCATAAAGTCATTAGCTTCCATTTGGTCTATTCTAGTTTTTAATGTGTGATTTTCTTCAGTTATCTTTTGTATCTCTTTTTCCCAATTTAGTTTATTCTATTGTTTAAGGAGTTGTTTTCTTCTATTTTTCCCTTCCTTTTCTAAGTTGTTGATTCTCTCATGCATATCTCTCGTTTTCTTTTTCATTTTTTCTTCTACTTCTCTTATTTGTCTTTTGAAGTCTTTTATAAGCATTTCCAAGAAGCTTCTTTGGGAGACCAATTCATATCACTCTTTGAGATTTCTTCTGTGGACATTTTGTCCTTTCTGAGTTTATGTTTTGGTCTGCTCTGTCACCATAGTAACTTTCTATGGTCAAGGTTCTTTTCTGTTTCTTGCTGATTTTCTTTCCTTTTCATTGGGTATTTCCTTTTTTTTTTTTTTTTTTTTTTTTTTTTAAGGTTGAGCTCTGCTCCTGGGGCAAGGGGGATACTATCACATGCTTCCTGTGCAGCTCTGAGCCTTGGTTTTGAGCACAGGGACTCCTTGTATTTTCAGGGGATAGCTTTGCCTGCTCTGTTTAGGAAACAGCCTGCTTTCCCAGAGTTTGTCTTCTGTGAGATTAGAAGCTGGCCCATTGATTTGTTTCCCTACTGAGCCAGGACTGAGGGTCTTAAATGATGATTTGCTGTGGGTAAGACCTTCTCACCAGCTTTCCCAGAGTCTATCTGACTGGGACCTTTTCACCTAATGAAATCGATGATTCTTGAAGTTTTTTCAGTCTATCTTGAGCTGGTTTCATTTCATTGTATTCTGTTCAGAGACTTGTTATTTGGATTAAACTGAGCATCTTCCTCAATTTACTCTGTTATCCTGACTCCATCCACCTGATTTGTAAACACAAAGTAACAATAATTTTTCTTCTTCTTTTCTGTCTTCTATACATTAATATATTCAACCTTCTTATCCAATAGACTTGCCAGATTTGTTTGTAGCATTAGGAGGTACCTCCACATTTTATTCCTGAACGTCATAATTATAATTGTAATGCAAGGAATAGAGCACTTGGTTTGGAATCAAAAACACCTAATTTCAAATCAAGGCTCAAACATTTACCATTTGACTGATCCTAGAAAGATCTTAGAAAGATTGATCTTTAACTTGTTTGTTTTGCTTTTCTCAACTGTAATCAATACCTAGTGTTGTTGTACAGTCATATCCTACTCTCTATGATCCTATTTTGGGTTTTCTTGGAAGAGATACTGGAGTGCTTTTCCATTTCCTTTTCCAGCTCATTTTATAGATGAGAAAACTAAGGCAAACATATTTAAGGTGACTGTCCCAGTTTCATATAGCTAATTTGAAGCTGGATTTGAATGAATTTAGGAATATGAGTCTTCCTGATTCCAAGCCCACTGTTCTACCTCCTGTGCCACTTAATTGTGCTTTAGTAGCGCTTACTTTTGCATGATTGTTATGAGGATCAAATGAGATAGCGATTATAAAATCCTTAGAGAAGTGCCTGGCATATATTACAATACTGTTTTGTTCTGTTTAAAAGAATATATTATGGTAGTACCAATTGGTAGTCTGTTTTAAGCATTATGATTAGGAACAGGAGAGGATGCCCCATTTTATCATTAATACAAACCTTGTGAACTCTTAGCTATGCTTAATCAACAACAGGAGTCAGGAAGACTTTCAGATAAGAAGTTCTGTTGATGACTTCCAAATCTCAGGCTTTCCAGATGGAACTCTATAACCAATATGGTCTTTTCCAACCTAAATATCCTGGTCCAGTAGCAGGATAATACAATTTGCCCCTTTCTATGGTTATTCAAGCCAAAGTGTCCTTCATTAATGGAACAACTACTGTTTGTTTCCTTATCAGAAAGGCACAGTTCTCTGAATTGTATTATACTATTAGTCTCCTGATTCCAAATTCTAAAATAAGAAAATGAATAGTGTCCACCTGATTTGCAGTTGAAGGTTTAATTTTATGCCAGAGGGAGTATTCTGTCAAGGAAAAAAAAAAAAAAAACAGTTGTTTGAAAGTTAGAAAACCTGAATTTGAGCCTGAGTTCAGAAATTAACCTGTCTGAACTACTCTTTCAACATCCACAAATGGCAGTCATAATAACTGCCCCACCTACCTCAATAGTTCTTATTAAGAAAGCACTTTATAAGTTAGAAAGAACAATAGAAATGTGACATATTGTTACAAGTATAAAGATATAAAGTTGGATACAAATAAGCTATCCTGCTATTAAAAATAGTAGGATTACTCTTTTTCATGTCCTTGTTTTATTTCCAATCAAACACTTTTACATATAGAACATTTTCTCCAGTGATCAATAGAGTTCATCATTGGCCATATTTAGAGCTAGAAGAGATCATGGGATAGAATTGAAGTCATCTAGTTCAACCCCTTCATTTGAAGGCTAAAATCAGATGCATCCCAGAAAAGAGAAAGTTACTTGAAATTGTCAGTTTATTAGATGGATTCTGTTGTGATGGAAAATGTAATGGACATGGAATTCTGATGTAAGAGACTTTCATTCAAATCTCATTGTCAATATTTACAAGTTGAATGACTATTTCACTTTGGGAAGTAGTCACTTCACCTTTTGAGCCTCAGTTTTCTACTTGTAAAATGTTAGTAATAATGTTTGCTTTTTTATCATATATTGCAGTTGTGAGAAATACATGTTGTTACTTAAAGTGTATTATTATTAGCAGTAGAGTATAAACTCCTAGAGTACAGAGACCATGTTTTAGTTAAATTTTGTATTTTTTCAGTACTAGTGTGTCAATGCTTTATCACGTTAAGTACTTAATCATTTTTGTTATTGTTAGAAATAATTATTATAAACATGTACAATATCAATAAGAGATGAGAGGAATGAGATGAGAGGGAACAATCTATTCCATGGAAGAAAAATAATGTGAAATTAAGACTCTCCACTTTCTTAATTCAAATCAAAATCCCTTAATCAATGTATATGTGTAGCTGGTTTCAGGCTAAGGAGAATAGGAATTCTTTCATTTGATTTGATTAGTCAATCTTTTGATCTCCCAAGCTCTCAGATAGTCCATACAAATAGATACATGCTAGAAATCCCAGGCTGGGCAAAAATCCAAGTTCAGTCATGTTTGTCACAAGGATCATTACCTAAGTAACTTGCTTGCCAGTGGCTTGACAGGTTCCATATTGGCAATTAGATACAAATAAATCATATCAAAAAGCATTCAAAAACTTCCAAAGCATCTTATATTCATCTGATATTTAGAATGACCTTGTTTACTAAGTGCTGCTATTAGCCTCATTTTACAGAAGATGAAACAACTTGAAGACAGATTAAGTGATTTGACCATAGAGTCAGAGAGCTAATCAGTGACTAAAACAGCATTTGAACGAAGATTTTTGGACTCCACATCCAGCTCTATCTTCTATGCCATGGTATATCTTGGGTTATCAATAACTCCTTGTTAAGCACTTTACCATGTGCTAGATTAAATATTAAGCATTGAAATGAAAAGAAAAAAGTAATTAAGCTCTTCTCTCAGGAAACCTAACATTTGAACACAAGACAAAATATATAAATATGTAGTAAATAAAAATTAAAAGAATTAATGCATTTTAAAATTTATATCAGCACATATTATAATATATAAAATAATAATATATTAATCATATTTATGTAGCATGATAATTGAATGAAAATTTAGTTGCCACAGAATTATGAAACTTAAATTAGAGAAATTCAGAGAAATGAAACTTAAATCAGAAAACAAAAAATGAAATTGAAATTTAAGAAATGGAATCTGAAGATTAGGCTAACAAGGGAAAACAAAAACTTTTGGAGGGAAACCATAAATTGGAATACCAAACTCATTATAAAATGTAAGGGGATGAGGACTCACACTCACATGGGGGGGGGGATATAGGGATGTAATTAGGAATGGAGACTCAAGTAGGTGAACTAGACTCTCCATATAGATTGTTATTTTTGCAGCATTCCGCCAAAAGGGAATTAGGGGAAGGACTGAACTACATCCAAATAAGGTGAACCACAAGGAGAGATGTAATCATGAGTGGGAATCACACTCACATGGTAGGAGAGGTAAGGATTAGGTGCTTCTGAAGAAACTCTGAAGAAAGTAATCTCTGTAGTCCCCAGTTAATAAGGAATCAGGGGAAGGACTTATGTTTTGGATATAAGGTATAAAAAGAAATGTCTATTGATCCTATTTGATAGGATACCTGCTGCTGCAGTTGTGTAATAAAATGAACTTTTAACTTCATTCTCCTGGAGTCCAATGGAATCATTTCTCATATACTATACTAGATTATATACTATAAATTATTATCCAGTATAATACATTATATTTATTATAGGGTAAATGCAATTCATGTAGTAAAATTATTTACATAAATATATATAGTAAGTTAATAAATAAATTTATAAATAGTAAATATTATTTACTATGAAATAAGTTATAGTTAAATATGATATAATCACAATATGTGTATAATATACATTATATTACATATCATGTTATAAAATTTACCACATTGTTATACATAATAATCTATTACAGAATATGTCTATATATGTTATCTATATATGTGTATATGTATATTTGGATCATTTGGGAGGAGTGCATTATCATTTGGGAAAACAGTAAAGGCACTGTGCAGAAAGTGCTTCTTTTTTATTTTTTTTAGAATGAGGATCAAATGATATCATTTATATAAAACATTTCACAAATCTTGAAAAACAATATGAATGTTAATATCTCAGAATAAACAATTATTAAGTGTCTCTACATGTCAGGTACTGTGTTCAACACTGGGGATAAAAAGAAAAACAAAAGACAATTCTCACCCTTATCAAAGAGCTTACTATAAAGGAGAGATAATACAGAAAAAAACATACAAATCCAATCATTTAAAGTGAGTAGAAAGAAAGGGAGATATACAAGAGATATACAAATATAGAAATAACAGAATTTAGCAACTGATAGAATTTGCAAGTTAAGTGAAAACAAAAAGTCAAGAATGATGCTGAAGTTGTAAACCTGAGTGATTAAAAGAATGATAGCATCCTGGAGAGTAATAGGGAAATCTTCAAAGGATGAGTTTTGTGGAGAAAATATTATGTTTCTGTAAGAGACAAGTATCTTACCAAGAACTCTATGGACTCATAGATAAAGCCAGAAAAAGGATTTTTATTCATGATTTTGGAAGAATGGGTATCTAGAAACAGGTACATCTTAAAGTCACTAAAACATGCTTTTTTTATGCCCTATCCTCAGTGGGGCAGCTTCTTCTAACCAAAGTTGTTTGTCCTTTGTTCTTGAAGAGGACCATGGCATCAGGTAGGTAATACCATGACATGTAAGCGAAATGGATTTAAATTAAGGAGGGCTGGGCAAAGTAACCAGCCTTACTTTCTTCTCCAGAACCATTTGGGTCCAATGGCAAAGTATATAGAACAGAACAACTGGAGATGGCTTTGGATATAGTGGGAGATTTTTGCCCCTTTAAATTAAGGTCTTTCTCAAGTCTTAGTTTAACTGAGGCAATTTATCTCACTCCAAACAAAGATGATGCTCATTAGCATTCTGTAAATTTGCTTACCTTTTCCCCTAACATGAGTAACAAGTTCATACTCTGATTTCAGAGAGGCCTAGAGATACTTACATGAACTGATGCTAATTAAAGTAAGTAGAACCAGGACATGGTACTGTTTGTACATGGCAACAGCAAGATTATTCGATGATCAATTCTGATCGATGTGACTCATTTCAGCAATAAGATAATTCAGGCCAATTCCAAATTTCTTGTGATGAAGAGAGCATTCTGCACCTAGAGACAAGACTATAGGACTGAGTATAGATCACAACATATTTTCGCTTTTTAAATTGTTGTTTGCTTGCATTTTGCTTTCTTTCTCATCCTTTTCCTTTTTAATCTGATTTTTTCTTGTGCAGCATGATAATTGTGGATGTAAGTATAGAAGAACTGCACATGTTTAACATATTAAATTACTTCCATCTAGGGGAGAGGAGTGAGGGGGAAAGAAGGAAAACATTGGAACACAAGGTTTTGCAAAAGTGAATATTGAAACTTATCTATGTGTATATTTTGAAAATAAAACAAATTCTCCCCATCCTTCTGAATGTAAATTAGGTGAATCCTTCCTTGCTGATGCTATCCCTCACAGCTCTCTTTCTTCTTTTGATCACTTAGAGCATGAGACAATCTCATGAATTTTTAGAGAACATCTATTAAATGTGCTAAAAACTTATCCAGTTTTTTAATAAGATAAATACATATACACACATATATGTTGTCTACTTCATACATGTGTGTACACATATATGATATGACATATAGATAGAAGATACATATAAAGCTAAATGGATACAATTATAGCCAAATAAAGCATTTATTAAACATTTATTCTGTCCTAGTCATTAAAGATACAAATAAACAACAGACTTCCTATTTTCAAGGACCTTATATTTTCTTTTAGATGAGTTTTTATTTATTTTTTTCTTTTACATCACAGTAATTTTTCTCAGAATTCTTCCTCCTATTTCTCCTAGCAGTTACCATTCCAATAGAGAAAGACAACAATTAATAAAGACCTAGAATAAAAAGGAGTAGTGGGAAGGGTTGGATATATAAGATGTCATAGTCAAGAAATGGTGGGGAGGCCTGATTCCAGACAAGATTTAGCAAAAGCTCATTACCAGATTTTTAATTCACCTTGGGTACCAGAGCACAACTTGGGTTATCTATCTCTCACTTCTCTCTCTGACCATCCCCTTTTCCAGTTAACAACCTTTTTATGATTTATTTTGTGTTGCTACTTCCATGCAATTTATGACTAATATGATACAGCCCATCTTTGTCCATTGTCCTTCTCTCTAATGTCCTTTGAGTTACCCACAATTTTGATCTGTATAAATAGATAATTCATCATTTGCAGTCATATAGAACCACCAGAAGAACATTAGGTTTTTTTGTTTGTTTGTTTCTGGGAGCAATCTTGAATCATTGAAAGAATTGTAAAACTGGCCCAATGCAATCCAGTCATGTTTTTATATTTCATTTCTAGGTTCAGTTCATTGCCATCTAAAATGTCCATTTGAGATATGCCCACATTAATTTAATGAACTGTCTCACCAATTTAAAACATGGTTTACCCATCCATTTTATTTTCTTTTGAACTCTTTTAGTTGAGTTCTTTTTAGTGGTTGTCTATTTTATGAAGCAGGGTCTTTAGTAGGGCTTCTGAAATAATCAGCATAATGTCATTTACAAACAAGCATATTTGGACCAATAAAGATTCTCTCTTACATATGTAAACTGCACTGGCTTGCTAGTCTTCATTACAAAGACAAACATCTTTAGTGAATAGTGCATTTATACTTAACTGTATGTATTCATATATACACATGTTTATATATATGTGCATACACATATACAAACATATTTGGAATTGATAAACAGAGGATTGTTTTTCATGAGGCAAATTATTATTTGATGCTAACATTTTTATGTGAGATATAGTCTTAGAAAGATGCCTTGAAAGCTTTATTTTGCTCTATCAAGCCAATGTTTATTCATTTTTCATACTAATAATTTAGTTTTCTTTTAAAAATTAAATTAGCCAGTATTTTATTTACTTCATTCTTTTTTCCAAAAACCATTTCCTTCTTTCATTTATTAGTTCAATTTTATTTACTTCAATATACTTACCATGACTTAAAAAAATTTATCTATGATTTTTCATTAATTCATTATATACCTAGCTTTCATATATCATGTCTTAAGTCCTCAATGCTTTCAAAATTATGTTACTTTCAGTAAAATTTCCTAAAATTATATTTAAACTTGTCTAACTCTTCTTTCCATCTTCATCATCTGTCATAGCATTTCTATTTACTCACATGGCACACTGGAGATGAAATTATCTGAGGTTAAATATTACTGATCCAATCTTGTTCATGATGATGATGATGATGGTTTGCTATAGAAATGTTGAGAGAGTTTTGAATTTTTAAAAATCTATTTGCAGTTCTACTTTCATCTTTAAATAATCTTAGTGTACTCTGGCTAAATGCATTCTATATCAAGACTTCTGCAGATTTCTTTTTCACTTTACAACTCTTCATTGTTTTATGAAGAAAAACTGTTCATTATCTTTCTTCATGCTTCTCCATAAGATTTTATAATTTAGTACAAATTCTAAGTCAGGGTTTCTCTTAGCTGCCATGTTTCTCTGCTTGACAAATGTAACAAATTATTTGCTAGCTGAAGGGGTTTGTAGGCTATTAGGAGATAATGTAGCTCCAGAAAGGCTTTGATGGCTCCTTTTCCTGGACTCTGTAAGCTGGTGTCTAAAGAATACATGACTGTATTTTAGAGTCATCTTCTAGGACAGCTCATTAAAATGAATGCAGAATTAATTAAATAAATAATGCTTATACATTTTATTCTAACCACCTACCGCCCCCCTCCCTTCAGTTCCAAACCATTTCCCTCTCATCTCTGAGAATGATACTCATCTCCCTGAATGGACTTCCATAATTTTGAATTCCTTATGATATCCTAATATTATGATGCTTACTTCTTCCTGGAAATGCAAAATGTTAAGACTAGCCATATAATTTTTGACTACTATGCTATTGTGATCTATATGCCTCTATATTCTTTGGAACCTCTCTCTTATGACCCCTAATGTTCTCCCACTTTTTGTATGACTTGTGATTCACTTTCCCACTTCATCCAGACTTGAAGCTATATAAAATGATGATTCCGTCTTCATGCACACTGAGCTGCAGATAATTCTGAAGTGAGGTCTTAAATATCTCTGTAAATTCACAAGTGCTGGCATTTACTGTCTTTTAATTGTCTTTAGATTTTTCTGCAAGAAGATGGTTGTAAACTTTATTTACCTTTCTCTCACTTCCTCCCCTTCCTCACCCCCTGAATGCAAAAATAGAATATAGAAATCTGCTCAGAGGATTTTTTATGCAACACAAGTTAGTAAAAAAAAAAAAAATAAGTACTTAATCAGAAATTAATGGTCATTCAATTCTAGCCATTCCCAACAATACTGAGAAGTGTATTTAGCAGGAGAAAAGAATAGAAGACAAGGGAATAGGAAAAGAGAAGTTTAATTGTATTAATAATGGACCTGAAGTCAAAATACATGGGCTCAGATTTGAGCTCTGCTACTAAATAGCTATAAGACTTTGAGTAAACAGGTTTCCCTTTTTGGGCTTCAGAGTTCCCACAATGAAATAAATAGGACTTGTCTAGATCTTTAACTGTGAATACAGCTTCCAATGATGGGGAAACTGAGGTCCACAGAGGGAAAGTTGTTTATGCAAGGTGTCACAGTTATTAAGTACAAGACCTTAAATTTGAACCTTTATCCTATGACTTCAGATTCTTTATTAAGAAAGTTAAATTCCCTTCCTCATGTTTTGTTTGGGAGAAAAGAAATTCTGGGCTCATAATTAAGTTTGAAATTATTATTTCTGAAAAATATGAAGGTCAGTTTTAACAAGAAGAAAATCTTTACATGTCAAGTTCTTATTCAGGAAGATATTAGAAAAGCCCAGAAGAATATGGTGAGAAAAATCTCTCATGTTCTTCCTCCCAAATTCCAGTCTGAACTAATCTGAAGAAATCCATCATGTTTTCCTTAAGTGCCTAATAATGGTTGTCAAGTATATATTTTTTTCTTAACTCTAGTTCATACTATCATCAGAAAGTGAAATCCATCATGTTTTCCTTAAGTGCCTAATAATGGTTGTCAAGTATATATTTTTTTCTTAACTCTAGTTCATACTATCATCAGAAAGTAGGATCTGAAACACATGAAACACAGGATAGAAAATTAAGAAGTTTTTACAACCATAAAAAGCACTAAAAGAAACCTCAGGAACCTTTCTTGTTTACTTCTTTCACTTTATAAATAAGTGAGGTACCATGTTTTATTCAAGGATAATTAACCATGATTGTAGCCAAAGTTATTTATTTATTTTTTAAAAATTTCCTTAATAGTAAATTTTCCCCAATTATACATAAAGATAGATTTCAACATTCATTTTAAGCTCCATTTTTTCCCTTCTCTCTTTTTTTTCCCAGCTCCCCAAGACAGCAACCAATTTGATGATGATATATATATATAAAATAAAATATATAACATATATTTATACACACACACATAAATATATATATATATATATATATATATATATATATATATATATATATATATATATACACAATCCTTTTACATATAGTTCCATATTAGTCATGTTGCAAAAGAAAAATCAGAACAAAGGGGAAAAAACAAAAAGGAAAAAAAAGCAAACAAAAAAGGTGAAAATGATATGGTCTCTCTTCATATTCAGTCTTCATAGTTGTCTTTCTGAATGCAGATGGCATTTTCCATCCCTAGTCTATTGGAGTCGTTTTGGATCACTAAATTGCTGAGAAGAGATAAGTCTATCACACTTCAGTGTTCTCCTGGTTCTGTTCACTTCACTCAGTTCATGTAAATCTTTCCAAGTTTTTCTGAAATCAACCAGCTCATCATTTTTACAGAACAATACTATTCTATCATCTTCATATACCACAAATTATTCAACTATTTCCCAATTGTTGGGCATCTGCTCATTTTCTGATTCTTTGCCACCATAAATAGCTGCTACAAACATTTTTGCACATGTGGGTTCTTTTTCCTCCTTTATGATTTCCATGGGATATAAACCCATTAGAGATACTGTTGGATTAAAGGGTATGCATAATTTTATAGCCCTTTTGGCATAGTTCCAAATTATTCTCCAGAATGATCAGTTCAGTTCATAACTCCACCAACAATGCATGTGTCCCAGTTTTCCCACATTTCCTCCAACATTTATCATTTTACTTTCCTGTCATCTTAGCCATTTTGATATGCATTAAGTGGTAACTCAGTTGTTTTAATCTACATTTCTCTAATCAACAGTGATTTAGAGCATTCATATTTTCATATGACTATAAATGGCTTTAATTCTTCATCTGGAAATTATGTTAATGTTCTTTGACCATTTATCAATTGGGGAACAACTTGAATTTTTATAAATTTGACTTGGTTCTCTATACATTTTATTTAGCCAATTTTTTTTTTTAAATTTCATGTTCTGTTTTCTTTCTACTACTCTAGATTGCCACAGCTTGGCACAATAAAGCGTTTTTCTCTCTCTGCATAGTACATATTTTATGTTTTGATACAGTTTTAAAGTTATATATACTTTCAATCCATACTATGGCCTTGCCACTGATAGACACAATGGTGATCTAATAAAAAAGTATGTGGATGTCAGAAGACAAGATGAGTACCAATTCTGCATTGGCTAGTTGTGTAAGCCTTCCTATGAGTCATTTTTTTTTCCATTTTAAAAATGAGGACATAGCATATTGAAATGAGCATTGCATTTGAAGTGAAAGGATAAGCATTCAAGACCTAGCTCAGCCACGTTACAACCTATGTAAACTTAAGATAAGTCATTGAAATTCTCTGGGTCTCAATTTCTTCATATGTAAAAAATATGAGGTTAGGTGGATGATGTCTAAATTTCTTCCAGTTCTAAATCTATGTTCCTACAATACCCAAGTTTCTCCTAAGTACCTCACATGTTATTAGCAAGAGCAATACCAGATAATACCTCTGAAAATGATTGAATATTGTAAAAGACTTTATGAATGTGTCTCTTACTATTAATGATAATTTTATAGTTGTTTCCTCAGGGGATCATGTGCTTTCTTTTTAAAGTGCCAGAGCCTTATATCCCAAAATTTGTTACCAAAATAATCCTGTGTATAGACTAGCCTGAAGTCTTACTCATTATTCTTAATAAAAATATAGAAACATATATAGGAAATTAAGTAATTTTTTTAAAAAGCTGCTGTCATTCATTATTTTGTAATTTTTTCAAGACATGTTAAAGTAGTCATAATATCTATGTGATTTCACACACACACACACACACATACAAACACACACACACACACACACAGAGTTGTTCCCAGCTTTTTCAAATGTTAAAATTACATAGATGCATAGTGCATATACATATGGGTGTTTGTATATCCATACACAAGGGTGGGAGAGGAGAGAAAGACAGAGACAGAAACAGAAGCAGAGAGATTAGGGAGAGGATGGAGGGAAAAAAAAGAGAGAGAGGGAGAGGAAGAAGGAAAAATTCCCACATACCCACATAATCGTAGGATCATAGAAGTATATCTAGGAGTGACCTTAAAGAGCATTTGGTCCAACTTCTTTGTTTATAAATGAAGAAACTGAAATACAGTGAAGTTGCTACTTGCTGAGTCACACAGAGAATAATTTGAATCCAGGTCCTCTGAACTCCAGAACTTCTTTCTATCTTATTGTGTTCTTTCTAACTAATATTAACCAATAAATATATGATAATAATAATAAAACCAGTATGAATTCAATCAAGTTTTGAATAAGTTTGTAATTTTTTTTTAGTTATAATAGCCATGGTTGTAATGAGGTCAAAATACCTAGGGGTAACTGGTAAGGGTAGAGCTAACTTTTGATGTGATATTAGGTCTTCATAATTCTACACTGGTGTAGTGGTGGCCACTTCTCAGGAGGGGCCTGGATAGTGGGGTTTTAAGGGTTGGTATGAAGTGTGCTCAGGTATGAAGTAATAGTTGAAGGTGAGCAGGGTGGAGTTCACCTGAGTTATCACATAGAAGGAAAACAGAAAGCATACTCTGGAATGAACTATCAATGCCATCTAGACTTTAACAACTTTGGATAAAACCTCAGTCATTGAGATTGAGGTATGTCTCTTGACAATTGCATCTAAATTGCTGTCTAGGATTTAGTAGGGAATTCATACTGTAGAGATTTCCTTGAGCAACACTGATTAGCAATGTGTGGTGTTGGGTAGTTTGCAGGGAGGGAGCACTGAGAATTGCCCCTGTTCACCTAGCTGGTGGTTAGAGGTAGTTCTTGAGCCCAGATTTTCATTACAGCAATGCTTGTCTTATCTATCATATTTTATTGCATTTAAGAATCTGTACTGCTTTTTTTTTAAAATGATAAATATATGTGAGATATATTAGGTATTCAGTCTACAGAGAGTATGTTTGCTTATTTATTATACTGAGTCATACTGTGAATTTTGTTGAAGCTAAATAAAGATCTAAATGATAATATTTGGTGTGCGTATAAATTCCCTGATCCCTTGAGGGCTTCCTTGCTTGCAGGTTACAAAACACTTCTCTATTAATTTTATACCTCACTGCAAACAATACCTGTTTTGCTCTGCACCCAGGTAATTCTGACCTCAGAGCAGCCTTATCAATCAATAATTTGAGTAACTATTTATCAGATGAGATTTACGGAATCCAGGAAAATATATTCACTCAGTAGTTTGTCATGGATATCTAAAATTCTAATATTAAAATTAAAAGGCAGAATTTTACAAGGTGTTCCAAAAGTATCATTTGATATTTATCTACATCAGAAGCAACAATTCCTACCTATCTTAATTGCCATCCAAAAAATTTTGGGACATCTTGTATATTCAAAATTTCAGTGAACTATGAGTCAGGAATCCTGGCTAAGATTTTATATTAGTGACCATCTACCTTTTGGTAAATCAAAGAAAATGGTTTACTTTTGGAAGATTGCCATTTAAATAGCATAATTTTTTTTCAATTTCTTACAGGTAAAAAAGAGAGGATAGAACAAGGACATATATGCTTATGTTATCTATGGCCAAGGTCCTCAAACTCCAGGTTTGGAAGGACTGGGTTTATTCTTAAAAGGATGATCACATATGACATGTCTTTGCTTTATTTTTCTCCCAGCCAGTGACCTCTGGGTAAAACAGTATCTAGTTCCTATGCAAGTACTCAAGGTAGCAATACATATCATGTACAGGACAGCTTTTATTTCACCCCACAGGAAATGTAATCATAAAATTATGAACCAAAAAATTACTCACAACATTCCATTGAGTCCAACCTTTACTCCAAGAGACTTTATGACATAAAACCTTATCATATACACAGGAAAAAAGGAATTTTAGATTGCTAGAAGTAAGCTGCAACCAAAATTGCAGTCCCATCTTCGCCTCAAGAAATTCTACTGGTCTTCAGCCTTATGATGCAACTGAAGGGATAATCCTTCTCATAAATAGGAAATTAACTTAGAATGCTCCTCCAAATAACACCATTTTCTTCATCCAAATCATACTGTTTGAATAATTCAAAGTAATATCAAAGTGAAATCCAAGGACCTATTTTCTTATACCATAGCAAAGTCCCTTGTTGCTCCTTGAGGTCTAGAACTAGATGAATGATACTTTTCTATCTGGAGATAGACATTTCCCAATAATTCACTCCTTCCATGTAAAAATATTTGGTACCTGACAATTCAGAAATTTGACATTGTTTGGGAAATCTTCATTCTTCCATCTAAAATGCTCAGCACATGGCTCTGTTCCTTTTAAGGTCATTTGATTGAGGCATTTCAACACTGCTTTTTGCTGGCTCATAGAATGTTTCTACATGTATTTACTGATCCTGCTCTTCTTATAATATTACAGTTTGCTCCTAATTCTACTTCCTTCTGATCGATGCTCAAGACTACTGAGGAAAAAAAACAAAACAAAGCAAAGCCACATGCACATATCTTTCAGACAAAATGCAAAGAGTCGATTCCAATCCACAGCACTCCCTTCCCCCCCCCCAAAAAAAAAAAAAAAAAAGGATTCCCAACTGTTGATATCAAAGGAGGGATATTTCTCTCATTGAAGGGCATTTTATGTGTGGGTGTGTGTGTATATGTGTGTGCATATATATGTATATGTATATGTGTGTGCATGTGTGTGTATAGAATCATATTACCAATATATAATCTTCCAGTCAACATGCTAGACAGAAGTTTTCTGTTCCCAGAAAGTCCATAGGTTGTTCATGGGGGAAAAGCTCATCATAGCTCTCCTGCTCCTCACTATTTCTTCATGATGGAAGTTCTTATTGATCTCAGTGTGTCTAGCACAGATTTGTCCTGGCCTCATAGAAAACTTATATATCATTCTAACCCACTGCCCACAGAAGAATGGGACAAGGTGCTGTCTACAATCCATGTTCTATCATGTGTGTTTTCCATGGATTCTTCTCTAACTATTAAAAGTATATTTATGGTCAAATAATATTTATTGCATCCCCAGAACCTAGCAGAGTGTTTGGCATATAGTGGGCACTTAATAAATGCTTGTTGGTTTCTATTGGAATTAGAATTGTTCCTTCTGATGTAGAAACCCACTCTCACATCTTTTACTTTTCCTCCCTTCTCTTCTGGAGATCTAACAGATCCTCCTATCTCTACCTTTCTTTCTGTCTCTGTCTCTCTCTGTATCTCTCTCTTTCTCTCTCTCTCTCTCTCTCTCTCTGTCTCTCTCTGTCTCTTTTGCTCTGTCTCTCTAATGGTCTTTCTCTTTTTCTGTCTCTGCCTGTCTATCTCTCTTTCTCTGTCTCCATTTCTGTCTCTTTTTGTCTCTCTTTATCTCTGCCTTTGTCTCTGTCTGTCTCTGACTCTCTCCCCACTCTCTTTCCCTTCCTGTCTCCCTCCCTCCTTCCCTCCCTCCCTCCTTTCTTCTGCCTTCCTCCCTCTCTTTCTCCCTCACTCCTTCCTCCCTCCCTTTCTCCTTCCCTCTTTCTCTCTTCCTCGCTCCCTTCCTCCCTCTCTCCCTCCCTCCTTTCATTTTCTCCTCTTCTTCCTCCTCCTCCTTTTCTTCCTCCTCCTCCTCCTCCTTTTCCTCCTCCTCCTCTTCCTTTTCCTCCTCCTTTTTCTTCTCCTTCTCCTCCTCCTTTTTCTTCTTCTCTCCTTCTCTTCCCGCCCCTCTCTCCCTCTTCCCAACAGAAACAACATAGAAACCTATCTTAATTGTCATCCAATAATGAATACAAAACAATTGCTGTCCAGGAGATCTTTGGAGACATCACAAAGGAATAGTTTGATTCATCAAGCATTTTAATATTTCATGCAGGGATACATTTACTAATAAAAGATAAATAAATATTGAAGAGATTAAAAAAGCAAGGGGAGTAAGTCTTTGAAACTGTATCCCAGATCAACTTGCCCAATTTGCTTTGTTCTTATATGACTAGAATTTGAATACTCAACAAAGAAGTTCCACATACTAAATAGCTACCTGGAAGCAAAGAGAGGAGAAAGTTTGATAAAAGAAGACTAAAAATGACTTTGTTAAGAGACAGCATAAGGTTCAAATGCTTAAATGTACTTGTGGTCCATGCAGATATTCACTTTATTAGATTGTTAGCTCTTTGAGAGCAAGATATAGCCTTTGCTTCCTTCTGTATTCCCAGCACTTAAAACAGTGATTGGCACATTGTAGGAGCTTCATAAAGGGTTATTGAAGACGCAGCTAGGTGGTGCAGTGGATAGAGCATCAGCCCTGAAGTCAGGAGAACCTGAGTTCAAATCTGGTCTCACACACTTAACACTTCCTAGCTGAGCAAGTCACTTAACCCCAATTGCCTCAATTTTTTTAAAATGATTATTGAGTGATAATACAAATCAAAATCCATTCATATCTGATCATTCTTTAAGGCTTTTCGTCCATGTCTTCCTCAAAATTAATTGATTGTTGGGAGCAGAAAACATTCATACAAAGTGTTGAGAAGCTTTCTCACTTTCTCTTGGCAGGTATGCTAGTGGAGCATATCAGTTATTTATCTGTAATGCCTCAGTCTTCCCATGGGACTTAGCCCATTTTCTTTTTCACTCATCTTTTTTTTTTAATGCTTTCCTTTAAACCTTTTCTTTTATGTAATGTAATTGGAGCCTATTCACAGACTCATCATGTATCTATCTACTGCCCTCTGGACAAAAATTTCCAATTCTTCAGAGTATAGTGTTCCATGTTTAGCAGTCACGCAAAACTGTTTAACAATATAGCAATGAAAAACCATCTGTATTTAATCACCATATGTTTATTTAGAATCTACTCTATGTAGATCTAGATACTAATGAAACAAAAATTTTGGGTACAACTTCTCTCTATTCATGGATGTTATGATTGACTAAACAATATACATGTAACACATAAGTGCATTAGTCTATTGGTGGAGATGTGAAATGTCTATCTATTCTAGAAAACAATTTGGAACTATTTAAAGAAAGTGAGTATAATTTCCAACCTTTTGACTTAGACATTACAGGGCTAGCAATATACACCAAGGGGTTCAATGACAAGAAGGAAAGGATAAATACATATTAAAATATGTATAGCTATAGTTTTTGTGGAAATTAATACAAAGTAGATGTCCACTGAGTGAGGAATGGCCAAATATTGGTCCATGAATGTAATGATATATAATGTTCCAGAAGAAACAATAACTACAATAAATATAGAGAAACCTAAGAAGACATGAAATAATATAAACAAACTGTATACATAATAACCCCAATGAAAAGGGAGAGAACAAAAAATGCTGCAACTGAATGTGCTAAAATTATAATGACTAAAGTAACTGGTCCCAAAAAAAGGTACTTAAGAAGACTTTTCTCCACCCTCCATTCCCTTACCATCTTCTTTGCAGATGTGAGCAACTATGGTGTAGTACATTACATGCAATTTCAGATTTTTTTCAGTATGTTGGTACTTTTGCTGAATATTTCCACCTTCCCTTTTTTGTCCTTTTTTGTAAAGGATTATTAGGAATTAGCATTTGGGGAGGGTGACAGTGGCAATATATTGGAAAATATAGGTTATGTAAGAACAAACTATATCAATACAATTATTTTAAAATAATTGCATTAGAAAGATACAGATCAAAGCACCATGTGAAACTGGAGGTAAGAAGTCATTGCCATTTAGGAAATGTCCATCATGCATAGGAAAGTGATACCCTTGGAACCTGGAGAGTATAGTTCAGTGACATCTCATGTGTCCTGCCAGTCCATCATGCATAGGAAAGTGATACCCTTGGAACCTGGAGAGTATAGTTCAGTGACATCTCATGTGTCCTGCCAGTCCAGCTAATAGGAAGGCTACCTTTGAAGATAAAGGACTATGTACTATGACTATAACAAAACTTGTCTTGTAGCAAAATATCTCCCCAATGTTGCCTCATCCCCAGGATATCATAATCCCTTCCTCTGAAAGCTGAAGGAATAAACCCATGACAAAGAAACAAATGCTTTATCATCCTGTGGCTACTTTTTTTTTTTCAAGATGCAAAAGGCCTACACTGAAAATCAAGATAAAACTGCATGATTTCACAAACAACAGTAAATGATTGTGGTTTCCCAAATCTCCATGGTATAAAAAAGCAGCCTCAATTGCCTTTTAAAATACTTCTGAACCACAGGTAGAAGTATTATGTTTCCCCATAAGTTTAACTCAATTTTTCTGGGTCTTAGAACTTAACCAAATGAAAAAGTTTTATATGTAATTCAACTTCAAGATAAGATTTGGAATAAAATTTCAACAAGTTAGAATTCATTTCTGAAGCAAATAGCTGCAATTTACAAATTTTTTCTTAACTCACAATTTACCAATCAACAAAGTCTATTGACCTTTTTCTGAACACTTCAGGTAAAGTTGTGAATATTAAGAAAAAAAAGGGGGAAAAATCATTTATTATGTACCTAATATGTATTAGGCACTGTGCTAAGTGCTTTACAAATATTGTCTTATTTGACCCTGAGAGGAAGGTGTTATTGTTACTACCATTTTGTAGCAAATAATATTGAGGCAGAGATTAAGTGAATTGCCCAGAGTCACAAAATTAGAGGATGCCTGAAGTTATGTTTGAAATCAAATCTTCTTCATGCCAGATGCAGTACTCCATTCATTGTACCACTCAACTGTCTTAGAATAATATGAAGTACGCTAGACTCGGACCATAAAAGGCTATTATTCACTGAAATCTTCAATCATTCTAAATATAGAATGAAACCCACTTTTGCACATGGTCAGTGTGGGAAATTGATTTTGTTTGCAAATGCTTATTTGTTATAATGGCTTTCTTTTTTTTTTCTTCAGTGGGCTGGAGGAGTGATTAAAAATGTTATTTTAAAAAGTCGTTAACATCACATTTACATTTAAGATTATAATATTTATGAATTTCTTTCCATCTTATTTTTACTCACTATTTTCTTTCTCAGACTCTCTTTTTAACCTATTCCCTGCTACCTAATCTTCTCACCCATCCTTCAATGCCCTATTTCACCTACCTCTTTAGCAGTCTCCTCTATCCTTCCCCTATGAATTGAAAATAAATTTTAAAAAGAAAAAATATAATATTAAATTTTAAAAAATTAGAGATATGCAGAAATCTTCAGTATCCGTGCTTCATATATAAAAAAAAAACGACCAAAGCTCAAAAAAGGGATTGGTACCTAAAAATACATTGAGCCAATATTGATTGGTTAAAGGAAGAAGAGTCCTAACAATATTTTGATATTTTCCCTATGATGCCAAGGTAATCAGTGGCATAAAGTACCCTGTTTTAAAATCAGAGCATAATTGTGCTAATTCCACTGCTAGTACTTGTTCTCTGAGATTAGCTTCTTTTTACACTCTATGTTACATGTATGTACAAGGTGATTTCACATGTTGTCTCTCCCATTAAATTTTGAGCTCCCAAAGACCATTGTTTTGTCTGTACATTTTCTGTTGTTATTGGGTTTTTCTTTAATCAATCCTCCCCTTTCATTTGTATACCCAGAACTTAGCAAAATACTTAGAACATAAACATTTAATAAATTGACTCATTGGCTGGCTGACTGGCTGTCAAAGGCCTGCCTAAATCCATATCCTTTTGATTATTGTCCATTAGATAACTTCTTTAGTCTGAAAAATCCTCCACAGTGAAGTTCAGATCCAGGGAGGAGAGAGCAATGAATAATGGTAGGCCAACTTTGATGTGTTTGCCTTTGGCTGCCCTAAGGCAGAGACTTGGAAAGATATTTGGTAAGGGAGGGGAGAGGTTGTAGGTATAATGTTCAGATTAAACATTTAAATGTCTCTTTGGAGGGTTTCTCCATTAATGTAGTTCAGTGAGTTGCACCCTCCAAATCACTGTCTGAATAATATTGCTAATCTACTGCCATGACCCTTTTACTTCCTTACTCACAAACATTTTGTAAATATTGAGTAAAGCTTAAATTACAGATTCTGACATTCAGTAATCTTAATACTCTAACTCTAGTCTTCTTTCACACATTTTACATTGTCAGATTGAACAGCTCTCTCTCTCTCCCTACCCCCAATCTTGGCTTCTCCAATCTGCATTATTTGCCCATGCTACTGTCTCCATCCTTAGAATAGACTCTTAAGTTTTTCCTTTCCTTTAAATTCTTAGATATCAATATCTCATGAAGACTTGCCCGATCCATTTCCAGGGGAAAATATTCTGTTCTTCTTCAGATTTATCAAAGAACTTTCCCTGGATTTTCTTTGGTCCTGGCATATGTTCATATGAGAATTAGCTGAAGGAACTGGAGAAATGTGGCTTGGAGAATAGAATTCTGATCAGTGTAACTATGATTCTAGAAGACAGATGATAAAGAATATACCTACTTTCTGACAGGTAATCAATTCATTATGTAGAATGAGACACATACTTGGGGGCCTAGTAAAAGTGGAAAATTTTTTTGATTGACTGTGTATTACTGGGTTTTGTTTTGTTTTTCCCACTGGAGAAGAAAAAAAAATGTTGTTAATTGAAAAAAAATTAAAAAGAAGTTATGGAAAATATGATTTCTTTCTTCAAATAATAGAAGTATGTGAGACAGATCTGCCCTCAAGGAGATCATATTCTATTGGAATAAAAGAATATGGACATATAAGCAAATTTTTAAAAGGAAACAAAATAATTTTAATAAGAAAACACTAATACCTGGGGAGATCAAGGTAGGTTTTGTATAAAAGCTGGCTTTTAAGTTTAAAGAAAACTAGAGATTCAGAGCAGCTGGATGTCTCAGGGGATGGGTCAGTAGATGTCTCCTGGAGTCAGGAGGATCTAAGTTCAAATGTGGCCTCAGACATTTTATACTTTCTAGTTTTGTGACCCTGGTCAAATCACTTAACCCCAACTGCCTTGCAAACAAACAAACAAAAGAAAGAAAGATAATCTATGAAGTAGAGGTGAAGAAAGAGGGTACTTCAGGCATTGAGAATAGCCTGATTAAAATAATTGAGGCAGTAGATGGAATACTGTATAAAAACAGTAGTTCTGGTTTGACTGAAAATAAGAGTGAAAGAGAATAATGTATAAGACCCCTAAAAAGGAAGACTAGAACCAGATTGTAAAGCTTAAAATGAGGAGTTTGTATTTTGCTCTAGAGGCAATTGGCATTTACTAGAGCTTCCTAACAATGATAATGATTTGGTCAGATTTGTGCTTTAGGAACACAAATTTGATATCTGTAAGAAGGATATATTTGGAGAGATTTCAGACAGGGAGAGAAAGTTTGATTGTAATAGTCCAGGTGGGAAGTAATGAAGGCATCATTTGGAATGATACCTATGTGTGGAGAGAAGAGAATTCACAAAAGAAATTTTATCAATAATGACAAGATTTGACAATTGAAAGCTTATGAAAGAGTAAAAGAGAGGTAATAACTAAGGATGCTTCTGGATTGTAAATCTGAATAATTGGAAGAATGATGGTTTCCCCATCTACTCCCCAGAGAGAAGTTAAGAAGAGTGGAGGAAATAATATGATTCATAGATTTAAAGACACTTACAGCATATCTCATTTAAAATGTCCAATGTGGGGCAGCTATGTGGTGCAATGGATAAAGTACTAGTCCAGAAGTGAGGAGGACCTGAGTTCAAATCTAATCTCAGGCACTTAACACTTCCTAGATGTGTGATCCTAAGCAAGTCATTTATCCTCAATTGCCTCAGCAAAAAAAAAAAAAAAAACCCAAAACAACCAAACAAAAAACAAAGCAAATAAATAAATAAATGTCCAATGAATAGTTAATCATGTAGGACTAGAGTTCAGGAGAGATGAGGATTAATGATATAATTTGGGAATTACTTGTATAGAGGGTAGTTGGATACTAAAAGCTAAAGATATCACAAAAAATGTATAGAAGAGAAGATTCCTGGAGTTTAGGACATAAGGCTAGATACCTACAGTGCATTCACACATAGAGTATAGTTGATCCAACAACAACAACAACAACAACAACAACAACAACAAAAACAACAACAACTGAGGAATGCAAAAAATTGACTGGAGAATAACCAAGAGAAAACAATATCAAGAAAACTCGGGAAAGGAAAGAATGCCCCAAAGGAGAATGTAACCAAAAGAGTCAAATGTTGTAGAGAGAAAAATAATTTAAATAAAAAAGAGAACTAAGATAGTCATTAGCCACTAAAGAGGTTATTGGAACCTTGGACAGTGCAGATTTGATTGAATGATGCAGTCCAGTGAAAGAAAAGAGAGAATTTCTATTTTCTCTTGTCAAAATTGGAGGGTAGTCTAAACTCATTTTGAACTCTTGTCCATTTCTTTTTCTGTAACCTACTACTGCTAGCCATCCTTCCCCTCAACTCTAATCTCCCTCCTTATCCAGATTTTGGATCTCAATGTCATGATTTATGTAGCAGGCTGGCTATTTAGAGTCTGTAATTACACTCTCAGATCTTAGGAGTAAAAATAGTCTGATTAAAAAGAGGTATAAGGATTGTTATGAGACTTAAGACTCAACAAAGTTGCAGCATCTAAAAATATATGTGGGTTCATATCCCTTCATCTCTTAGAGCCCCAGTTTTCTTATCTATAAAATGGAGAGGTTAAATAGATCTGTACATGATGCTTATCTATAGAATGTATGTGGATTTAAGTTGAATGCAGCAAAAATCTTTTGCATAGTCCTATTCAAAAGTGCTTTCTTTTTTAAAAATGTTTTTCTTGCTATCATTTATTTTTTGCATCTTCATAGTTTTCCCCACTATCCCTCTTTCTCTCTTCCACAATAACTAGCCCATGTAGGAAACAGTATTTTAAAGACAAAAACTGAAAAGTAACATGAAAAAATCAGCATAACCAATCAATATATTGAAAAATTCTGAAAATATGGACACTGCACAATAGCTTTATGAAGTGGTGCGTTTGGAAACTCCTCTCCTCTCTATTCTTTTGCAAAAATGAGTTCAACAGACTTAAAAAAGAAGTAAGTTGTTTTTTTTATTAGATCTTTAATCAATATATGATTTGGGGAGGGGGGTGTTTCACAGGGGATTATTTCATTGTTGTGGGTTAAACTAAATAATCTTTTCACTTCCTCCCAACTCCTCAGTGTTTCTGGGATTCTTCCCTGGCTGTCAAATTCTAATGCCATCTGAAGTCCAAAAAGTCAGAAGGGTGGTCTAAGGAATTTCAAATTACCATTCAGCATCTGATATATTTCATATTCTTCCCTGTTTTTTCAGTTATCCATTTACTGGCTTCAACATTCTATAAGAGTATTTAAAAAGGGATTAAAATGGGAAGAGTGTCTTATTATGCTTTTTATATCCAGAAGAGCTTAGAAGAGTTTCTGGTCCATGTTTGATACTCAAAAAATGTTTGATGAAAAAAAATGAATAATGAAGAAGTGCTATTATTTAATGTAGATTATCCACAAGTTTTCTTGTAAAATCCACAACAGGGAAAATAAATGGAAGAAGAGAAATGTTTTGCATTTTTAAATTGTGTATTCTGTCTCACTAATCACTGAATAACAACCCTGCATCTTTGCACGGGGTACTTATCATTTTAACAAGGCAGGAAAGACTTAAGAGAAATTACAGTTTTATGGTAGATAGTACTCTTGGTTATGGGTAAGGGAATGTTGTCTTTTTGGAAGCAATGACTCTAAAGTCAGGGGAACTGGGTCAAATTCTTCCTCTGATAGATGCTGTTTGTGTGATATTGAGAAAATCATTTAGCTTCCATGGAAGTCATGTTCCTCATCTATAAAATGAGATACTGAACCATTTGGCTTCTGGAGTCCCTTCCAATTGTAAACCAGTACTCTAAAACTTTTTACTTATGTAACCCATGACAAATCACTTAAGCTATGTTTGCCTCAGTTTTCTCAATTGTAAAATAAGAATAATGATGATTACATAATTTCAATTTATATAAACATATTATATATAATTACATTATTATAAATAATAATTTAACTCCCAGATTTGTTGTGAAGGCCAAATGAGGTATTTGAAAAGAACTTAGCACAATGCCTAACACGTAGCAAGTACTTAATCATTGCTTGTTTCTTTCCTTTTTTGCTTACGAGATCTGAGGGGATATGTACCAACTGATAGTGTCAGAGGTCAAACATATTGAGAAGAATTCCTGTGAAACACTGAAGAAGCAGCAAGAACTGAGGAAACATGAAGCAGGTCAAGAAGGTATGCTTAAGACCAGAAATGGCAGTCTCACAGGGAAAGAATTGAAGACTTTAGAGATTTGGTCATGGAGAAATAGAGGAACATAACAATAATAGCCAGCATTTATGTAATATTTTAAGGTTTGTGGAATATTTTACATATGCCATATTTCATCCTTAGAACAACTCAGGTGCTATTATTATTTCATTTTAACAATTGGGGGAACTGAGACATAGAAAAGTTAAATGATTTGCCCTCAGTCACACAGCTAGTAAGCACGTGAAATAAGATTAGAATTCAGGTCTTCTTAACTCCAAGTCTTAGTCCAAGGAGTTAAGCCTGATACTAAATAAGTTCTACTGAGGGGACAGTGGAGCAGTTACTATCAGTTTAGGATAAAGAGGGTTGAAACTTGTCTAATCCTGACAGTACAGATGCTAGTGCTAAGGGGAATATTTCACAAGACCTCTCAGAGTAGATCTAGAGGTCATTCCATCCAACCAGTAGCTGAATAAAACCTCCCTGATAATAGAAACAGAGGCAGGCTTTGAACACAGAGTTTCTAATACCAAATTCATGCTTTTTTCATTATATTGTATTGTCTATTAATAAGGTATGTATTACCTAGGTCCTTTCTAGGCCTCTTATGTCACAAAATTCAGAGATCCACCAGCTTTATTTGTCTCTTACCTCTGAAAATGCTATCAGCCTATAGTGCTTTAGAAAATAATAGGACTAGAAGAGAATATATCCACAATAACATGGTAGGTAGCCTTATGCTTTCATTTTCTCCATATCTTCCTTAATTTAGCTTTGCCAAATAATCTCAAAAGAGGAATTTTTTTTGCTTGGCCAACTGACAACTGCTTGGCTATTTTGATTTATTTAATATAATTCTCAGGATACTATGAGAAGGACCTATCACAAGGAAACTTTTAAAGTAAAGAAGGCATGTATGAGGTGTCGGGTAAAACTCCCCTTCCTATTTCTTTTCCCCTCCTTAATGGCCCTGATCCTTAAAACCCCATTGAAGATTGAAATGTGAAGTTATTATGCACATAGAGAATCATAAACCACATTAGAGCAAATATCATATCCTTTAAGGGGTTGGAGTAGAGTTAGAAGGACTGAACCTTTGTTCATTCACAATGACATTTGACTATTAGCATGGGCTTGCTGTTAGAGAAATTGTTTAATTTAATAGTGTGTTTAATAGTGTGAGGAAAAGGAGAAAAGCAGAGGGAGAGAAGAGTTCAACCCAGCTCCCTGGTAACTTACTATTTTAACTATTTTTGGGAACTGGATGCTAAGCAATCTTGTTTCTATTTTTTTGAAAGACTATAAGTGAAATCATTGTCTTTTAAATCTGGCACATTCTCTATCCAGTAACTTAAGGCAAAACCTTAATAACCCTACTTGTGTAATAACTCTAGGTTCCATTACTTTCAGTGGCTCATATCTTTATTTTTAGCTCTTTTTATTTTTCTCAATAGTATTTTAGTTTTTATAAGTACATGTAAAGCTAATTCTTCAACATTCATTTTTGAAAGATTATGTGTTCCAATTTTTTTCCTCCATTCATGAACTTTCTCTAAGACACAAGCAATCTGATATAGTTATCAAAATAATCATATATGGAAATATGTTTAAAAACATTGTTTTATCATCTGGTGCAAGAAAAATCAGACAAAAGAAAAAAACACAAGAAAGAAAAGCAAACAAACAAAAAGATGAAAAAATTATGCTTTGATCCCAAATCAGTTTCCAAGGTTCTCTCTCTGGATGTGGATGACATTGTCCATTCCAAGTCTATTGAATTATTTTGGATCACTGAGTTACAGAGAAGAGCCAAATCCATTATAGTTGATCATCAGATAATCTTGCTGTTAATGTCTCTCCTGCTTCTGCTCACCTCACTCAGCATCAGTTCATGTAAGTTTCTCAAGGCTTTTATAAAATCAGACTTTTCGTCATTTCTTATAAAACAATAATATGCCATTAGGTCCATAAATCATAACTTATTTGGCCATTCCCCAATTGATAGATATCCTCGCAAAAAGAGCTTTTACAAACATTTTTGTACATACGGGTCCTTTTCCCTTGTTTGTGTTCTCTTTGGGATATGGACTCAGTAGAGATACTGATGTATCAAAAGATATACACAGTTTGATAGTCTTTTGGGCATAGTTCCAAATTGCTTTCCAGAATGAGTGGATCATTTCACAACTCCACCAACAGTGTATTAGTGTCTCAGTTTTCCCACATCCTCTACAATATTTGTCATTATCTTTTCCTGCCATCTTAGTCAATCTGATAGGTATGAAGTGATATCTGAGTTGTCTTAATTTGCATTTCTTTGATTAATTGTGATTTATGACTTTAAAGCTCATATCTTTTTTTATCAAATAAGAGACTAATAAATCAAAGTGTTGACTTCTCAGAGACCTCAAGGGAGAGAAGTGGTAGAAACATAGTACAAAGATTCATGATTTTGAGGTAATCATCATCACCTCCATGACTATCCTCACCACTGCATCAGCACCAACATGACCACCTTCAACATCATCATTATCACAGGAATCTATAAAGCACCTGCTTTATATAATATAGATATTATGCTAAGTGATTCATAAATATTATCTCATTTGATTCACAGAATAATCCTGGGAAATAGATGTTATGTAAGACCTGGGTTCACATCCTGACTCTGAAATTTATTACCTGAGTATATCCTAATCATTTACCCTCTCTGGTCTTAGTTTCCTCATCTATAAAATGGGAAGAATAATATATCAACATCATAGTGTGGTTGAAGATCAAAAATTTATAAAACTAAAAATTCTTTATAATTTCTCAGTTATTATTAGTCACAGAAATCAGGGACTTGACAAAAAGGAATGAAATTCAGATTTCAATTAGTATCTGGTAATAGGTAGAGAAAGGGAATTAGATCTTTTTAGATTCTCTGAAATTGTACTTTGAAGGTGAAAACCTAAAGTCATTCTTAAGTGTAATGAACATGAAAATAAATGCTCTCCTCAAACAGATCTGTCTCCAAGAGAATACTTGTACTTTTTTTTTTTTGCCTTGGTGATATGATTAAAAGAAGATTAGCAACATAAAGATAAAACAATAAAAAAACTCAAAACTAAGCAAAAAAAATAACCTAGGATTTATGGTTATTGCATCACCTTTGCCCCTGAGTGATCCAGTATAGACCCTTAAGCAACTTGGGCCTCGGTTTCCTTTTTTTGTAAAATGAGAGGATTGCATTCAAGGGTACTTTATTAAGTATACACTCAGCTCTACCAAAAAAAATCACACTGGATACAATTTAATATTGTTTGTATTATTAGCATTTTCCCAACACTCTCTTAAATCTAAACAATCAAAAAATCTAATAAATCAAACTCTGATTTATAGCAGTTTGTCAAAATATGTTCACATTGAAAATTTAACAATTGGCATCCAGGAGCCAATTTGATGTGGCTCTAGTACACTCTCAGTGGTACTAGATGGTCTAAGAAATTCTTATAAGTTTTAACACTATGAAATTATTCTTAAGGTAATATCCAAATTATTTTAGGCCATGTCCACTTTAGGAAAGACTAAGAAAAGAGAGGTAAATTATACAATTCTTTTCTATTTGGACTTAGTTTTATCTCTGTCTTCCTCTGTTTAATAATTTACAAAAGAGATGGAAAGATTAGGGTTACAGTTGAATAAGTAACCAACAACCCCAGAACTTTTTGTTATTTACTGATGAGATAAGCCTTGCTTAAAAGATGTCCAAATGTAATGTAATTGACAGAGATTACAGTGAGAAGGCATTAGGAAAGGCAATGTTGTCTCCACCAAGTCTATCACAATTGATCATCACAGAATCATGTGCTTGATATATACAATGTTTTCTTGATTCTCATGGCTTCACAGCATCATTTCATATAAATCTTTCTAGACTTTTCTAAAATTAGCATGTTCATAATTTTTTCTAGAACACTAATTCTATTTCATTCATAACTAATTCAGCCATTTCCCAATTGATGAGTATCTACTTTATTTTCAAATTCTTTAGAAAAAAAAAAGCTGCTACAAACGTTTTTGCACATGTGGGTCCTTTTCCCTTTTTTATGATCTCTGTGGAACACAGGTCCAGTAGAGACACTGTTGGATCAAAGAGTATGCATGCTTTTATATTCCTTTGGCCATAGTTCCAAATTGCTCTCCAGAATGGTTTGATTTACACTATTCCATCAATATTGCAACAATGTCCTAGTTTTTCCCCTTCCCATCCAACATTTATCATTACCTTTTCCTGCTACCTTAGGCAATTTGAGAGGAGTGAGGTGGTATCTCAAAGTTGTCTTAATTTGCATTTCTCTAATGAATTATAATTTAGAGTATTTTTTCTATGAGTAGAAATGGCTAAAATTTCTTCATCTGAAAATTGTCTTTTCATATCCTTTGATTACTGTTAATAAGAACTTGTGTTTTATAAATTTGACTAAATTCTCTCTATATTTTAGAAATGAGGCCTTTATCAGACATACTGATTGTAAAATTGTTTCTCAGCTTTCTGCTTCCATTTTAATTATATAGGTTTTGTTGGGGCAAAAAACCCAATTAATTTAATCAAAATTTTTTATTTTGTATTTCATAGTGTTTTTTGTTCCTTGTTTCATCATAAATTCAAGCCTTTTTCAAAACAGGTAAACTATTATTTGCTCTCTAATTTGCTTATAGTATCA